>NC_055970.1:29264624-29402124 GCF_018492685.1 Alosa sapidissima
AAAGTGAGAGACAGTGTATATTTATGGAGATTAAGAGAAAAGTGACTGGAATTGTTTGTGTGAGCAAAGGCAGTGATAGATATACCATGAATGTGTATCTGTGTGTTTTAGTAGGGAAATATGTGTGTTTGTAGTCATAATGTTCAATATTTAATCCTGAGTGCATTTATTGTCAGGATGTGATGTGTAAATCCTGAGACTTTAGGGCAAAAAGCATCTTAAGTTCACCCCAGCCAAACTTTTGCATCATGCAAGGATTTAATGATGATAAAAAAATGTTTTTCTGTTTGACATGGCAGCCACTATCTCTCATGGACATGGCAATATTGCAGTGTTTATGCTCTTAGGCAAAGCCATGGCGCTCTCGCTCACATGTGTTCTTTTTCATTTTGGACATGAATAATATTGCCACTGCATTTAGTATATAATGTAGGCAGTGCTATATGAACGCTAATGTAGACAGTGCTATATTAACGCTAATATATGAACGGTAATGTAGACAGTGCTATATGAACGCTAATTTTGACAGTGCTATATGAACGCTAATATATGAACGGTAATGTAGACAGTGCTATATGAACGCTAATGTAGACAGTGCTATATGAACGCTAATGTTAGCACTCTCCTTTGGACTCCTCTGTACCTCTGTACATTTGGTAAGCTAAAGCTTTTGGAGGATTATTATTTAAGATCAGTAAACTAGTTGTTTACACAAGGTGTGGTGCCCAAGTTTCCTGGCAGACTCAGAGATGAACAACAGAGCAGAGACCTACAGCACCCTTGAGCGTGAAATTCAGCTCCGTTTCTCCCTCCCAACCCTCCTCATAACCCTCCCCCAACCAGCTTTAGTGTGTTTTTGTGCCAGGCTCCGATGGTAAATTACGCACTAAGGATGACCGTGAGGGTGGATTATTATAAATAGGAACAGAGGCTGATTCTGTGAGGGGTTAAGGTGGAAGCAACTTTGCTTGGTCTCTATCTCTCTCTCTCACTCTCACTCACTCTCTCTCTCTGTCTCTCTCTCTAAGGTTGTCCTACCTGCATGAGCAACGGAGACTTCTAACAACATGCTCATGTTGATAGATAGGCTCCGAGCTTATAAAGACATACAAGTGTCATTGTGCAACTCACAAGGTGATGGTGTGTGTGTGTGTGTCTGTTTGTCTGTGTGTGTCCAGAGGGATGATGAAGTGATTCTTAAATGAAACTACACCTGTCTTTAGGACAAATACGTGCCACTAATTACTTGTCTAACCTAAATCTCCTGCAGCCAGATGTTGCTAAAATACGGCAAGACAGAGACAAATGGAGCACTACTCTTTTAGCCAGCACAAATATAGACGTTTAAATCATCTTTTCCTTGACCCTGTTCGGGAGGAGCCGCTCAATGTGAATATGGGCTGCAGCATAGGTATCAGCGTAATCTCTCCCTCGCCAGAATGTCGCTACTATAAGGAGGATTACTTCCTGATCTTCCCGCTTCTAATTCAGATGTTCTATTTTGGTGAGTTGCTCGTCACCCTCAGGACTCCAAGATGCTCTTATCTCGCTTTTTGGTTCTTAGGTCGTAGGAAATGGCCAAACTCGCTCAAAGCCCTGCATCAAGGCCGGCCATCAGGTGTGGGTTGCGTTAACTCGATAAGGGCCTTCTCGTGAAAGTGCTGGCCAACTCTCAGCTCTCCTGCGCTCATATATGCTCAAGCGAGCTGATAGAGCAATCAAGCCAGTCATTCACCAGCGCCGCCACCACTCTCCTCCTTTTTCCCTTTTTTCTCATTCTCTCATTCCCTCTCTCCATGTCTCTCCTCATTTCCTTGACTGTCCATATTTGAATTATATGGGAGATGGAAATTATGCGCGGGCACCACAAACATCTCGCCTCTCTGCCTTTCTTTAAAGGACAGGATAATGAGACGGAATATCTATTTGCACAGCGTAATGTGTGTGTTCGCCTGCCGTTAAAAGACTCACGGCGTGGCCGCACTCGCCCACACTGCTGGATAGAACTTTTGAATGGGAGAGAGCCTTCTGTAGAGAGGAGATGGCAGAGTTGCAGTGGAGGAAACAGGAACACATTTGTCTCTCTCTGCCTCTGCCACCTGTACGGATGTAAGCCAGGGGCAAATGCCTAGTCCAATAAAGCATGAAACCAACTACCCAGGCTCCAGACCCATCACAACCAAGACGGAACCGATCTGCTGGCCGATCTCTCCAGCCACATGTAGCTTAGACCGAGGCCATGCTCTCTCCCTTGCTGTATCTCTCTGGGAGGAGGGGAGTGTATGATCTCAGATGCACCGATGGAGCGTCGTTGGTCCCGCTCCACCGCAGGAGGAGCTCATTGGCATGTGCGGCACGGCCCCCCGTGTGATATCAGTCATGAGCATTCATTCTAATTATTTGTGCAAATGTACTAATTAGTTATCAGGTGCCCCCCTCCATCGTGCTCCCAAGCATCCTTTGTATTCAAAATAGGCTTCCCGGCATGGGAATTTTTTTTTTTCTGGCCATCAGCAAATATTTACCAGTTCCATCTCATTACGTTTGGAGTGGCCGTATCTGCTAAAAAGCTGACCGTGAATATCTTAACGGCCGGGAACATGTGCTCTAAACTTTGCCTTGACCTTTGCTGCTGGCTGGCCAAGCCAGAGCAATGGCCGGGGCTTCTCCCTAGACACTATGAGGGCTGGCTCCACAACCCATTCGCACAACCACACTCTCACCCCCCCCACCCCACCAATGTCTCCGTCTCACTTTGATTCTCTCGTCACAGACAACAGATATATTTCAGCTTTACTGTGGCCTTGGGAAAATGCTGACTGTTTTTATTCCTTAGGTTTAGTGATTAGCAAGTTGTGAGTTGTCAATACAGTAGTAATGAATGATTCGGACAAACACGAATTGGGGCTATAATCATTTTTTCACACATTGCTTTGATATTGCTGGTCTGCATTTTTGCTTAAAAAGAAAGTGATTAATCAATAATTAATTTGAGACCGCCGCGTTGACGGGAAGTGAAACGATGAAAATATTTCCCATAAATCCGCACTTTATTACCGTTGCGATTGAACGACGCGCCGCGGAGCCTCGTCTGTCATGTTAAGTATGTTGTGTGCATTGCAGGCGTTTGGGGTTGGGGGGGGTGGGGGTGTGGAAGAAGAGCCTGCCCGCTTGCCTTTGAGAAGCTGGACACGTCTTGGTTTACAACCCGACGTCCTTTTGAAACTCCTCCGAGTGTACTTATTAATTGCGCCCGGGAGTTCATCTCTTCATAAAAAGACAGAAGGGGGTAAGAGGAGAGAAAGAGAGAACAGCGAGAAAGAGGGGGAGAGAAGAGAGAGGGAGAAAACAAAACAAAGCAGAGAGGCATGGCTCTTGAGTGTGGAGTGGAGCTTGCTAAGGAGCCTCCTCATCTGTCCTGCCTGCCGGCCTGTCTGCCTCCTGGACGGCTCTCCAGAGCACTGGTCACCCGGAGACAGGCATGGCGGCCGCCGGCGCCGGGCCCTAATGAACACATACATATGCGTCGCTGATGACACAGGCTCTTAGTGAGAAGGACTACATCATGAGCACCAGTGTTTGTTTGTAGGCGCGTGTGTGTGTGTGTGTGTGTGTGTGTGTGCGTGTGTGTGTGTGTGTGTGTGTGTGCGTGTGCGTGTGTGTGTGCGTGTGTTTGTACTGGAAAGAACATTTGCTGCTTCACAAACCAATGCATGATTCTTTAACACAGTTGAAGGAGACAAGTGGGGATCGCTGTGTGCACATGCACACACTCTTCCACACTTATGCATGCAATCTTACACACAAACACACTCACACACATGCTTGTACTTACTCATACAAGAAATCATTTCCTTGGAGATTATCTTGACTTAACTAATGCCGCCATCCTTGGTTCAAATTATGCATGTTTAGTGTGGTGCCACTGGCTCTTACGAGGGCATTTGTTTAACATCCCTCATATTTCTCCTCTCCAAAGACTGATTGCTCAAAATATTTGCCCGTGAACCCGCAGCATGACAGATTTCCTTCAGATGTCCTCCACCAATCATGGAAATAGACGTGGCTGTTCCCATCACTCCACTGGCCTCTAAGGTCCAAGCGATAAAACAAAAGGATGAAATATAAGCCCAAAATATCCCACTACATCATGTCCCCTGCATACAGGGGCCTATGCACTGTGTTTAGAGTGCGCTGAATTTAAAGACAATGCAGCGACTGTGCCAGAGCTTTGATGAGGGAGCCAATTCCTCTCTTCTCGGCCCTATTTACTGCTGTTCTTCCTACATCATTGTTAAGGTGAACCTCCCAATATTATGTTAACGGCATTGTTGCCTTTTTGCTTGGCGCGTATATTTTTTTTAAAGGCGAAGCGTCGCTCTGTGTCCTTTCACCCGGAAATGTCCCGAGCTGTTATTTTTGGGAGTCGAGAGTGTTTTACGGCGCGGACGTGAACGTGAAGACACAACATCCTCTTCCACCGGGGGAAGAGAAAGGTTGTGACCCATGGATGTCTGGACACACAGACATGCGCATACACACGCATACACACACACTCACAGACACGCACACGCACACGCACACACACACACACACACACACACACAGACACAGACACAGACACAGACACAGACACAGACACACACACGCACACTCTTGTCATCCAGCTCCTCCGTTGTCCCTATGCTGAGCTTTAGGTTGATGAGGCGGGCCTCCAGGAGGAGGAGGAGGAGGAAGCGGCGGAGGAGGAAGGCAGCTGTTGGGCAGCCATCTGCTGGCCCTCGCTGAAGAAGGTGAGCTCTGTCTGTCCACATCTCCCTGGCCTGACATCAGAAAAGCCGCCGCTGGCCTGCCAAGCCTCCGGACCGACCCGTCTGATTTAATGAGTAGCCCAGGATGGCATGGGCAGAAACGGGGGGGAAGACAGACAGAGAAAAAGGGGGGGAGAGAAAGGGAGAGAGAAAGGGAGAGAGAGAAAGGGAGAGAGGGAGAGAGTCACACGCCCCAGCTATTCAGCCACCCGCCCGGCTAACAAATATGTGTGGAAAGTCCCATGACCCCGGAAAGGCAGCGCTGACAAATCAAAATGTCTTACCTAGATGTATTTTCATGTCTTTGTAGAATTTAGGAGGATATTTTTTATGGCTATTTCTCCCCTCCCCTCTTGATCGTTCCTTTTCTGAAGCTGACGGGAGGGGTGATGATGGTGGTGGGAGAGGGAGAGAGAGAGAGAGAGAGAGAGAGAGAGAGAGAGAGAGAGAGAGAGAGAGAGAGAGAGAGAGAGAGAGAATGCAAATGGCGTGGGGACCGTGAGCGGCTGCTGCGTGGTCTCGCGCTCAGCCAGTGCGTGTGGCACTGTTTTAATGATGCATCTGCTCATGTCAAATGATTCTGGACACATGGCAAACTCCAAGCTGCCTGGCTCTTTGATGTCATTGCACACACACACACACTCACTGATACACACATACACACACTCACTCACTGATACACACACACACACACACACACACACACACACACACACACACACAGGCACGTCTATGTACCGGGCACTGGTTCACTTGGGCCCCCTCTGGTGCTGTGGTGGCTGGTTTTAATGTCCCTGCCTAATGATCTGGCATGCCTCGAAAGGTAAATGATAATTTGCTTTAAGTGGAGCCTTTAGGCAGAAAAGCCTTGTAGGGCTTAGCTCTTTTTCAAAAATGACAGTGCTCGCGACAAGCCATGGACAGATTTCATTTCAAATGTGATTTTTGTAAGAGAATGCCACGCGTTGCACGCCACCCTCGCCTCTCTCATTCTGACACGGAACTGGAGCAGCGACTTCCAAGGGACCACGCCATGAAGGAGGCCATGGCGACAGAACGCGATTCAGTTGGGGAGTGACCAGTGGACAGTAAGGAATTAAAGCCATGGACAGAGTCTGAGGACAGTCTGCTGTGTGAACATACATTCTGCAGAGACTGCATAAGAACACAGAGCATTGGGATTCTTTGTGTAGGAAATCTGGATGATTTCACATAGTCTGACATCAAGACAGAAGACTTTTGTGCATGACTCTCACACATCTTCAATTTTTTTCCAGTTTTCTTTTTCACTTTCACAACTTTGTAAGCGAAAACGGAGTTTTGTCCTATTCCCAGTTTAATGTCTGAGGAATTGTTTAAGATTTTCATGAAGTGTTTATTCTTTTTCTTAAGGAGGGTCCAAGCAGGCCTCTCTCTCTCTCTCTCTCTCTCTCTCTCTCTCTCTCTCTCTCTCTCTCCCTGGCATGGGCCCTTGTGATCTATGAAATATCTCTCAGCTCTTAGCGAGGTGCTACAGCTTCTTGCTGTTGCCCAGTCCACTTTTGTCAGATTGGTGTTTGCTTCTCTCGCGGTTCGTCTCCAAGCCCTTTATCTCGGCTTCTCTCCTCACTTGGACCCAAAGTCAGAATACTGTGAAGTCAGAAACTGTGAACTATGCTTAAGTTCAGTGGAAAGTTAATAAATCTAAGTCACGGGTCCCATTCCCAGTGCTTTACATTGAAACTTTAGGCTGTCTGGCCATGAATTGGAAAAGTTACTTTGACATGTTTGTACAATGCTGAATATGTGTAAATGCAGTCTACATATTTATTTTGTACTTATTTATCAGACCTTGAATTTTCCTTTCTTTTATCTATTTTATTTATTTTAGTATTAAGGTGCAAAAATGAACAACTTGCTGCTAAATGTACCCCACCTTTTTAAACCACAAAAAGAAAAAACTGTTCATAATCATACATTAGCTATTTAATAAAACATGATCTACAGAAATATGGCCCAGAAATAAGCTTGTTTGCTGCCATTAGATAAAGTCTCTGTGGCTGGGTGTTTCCTCAGCTGTGGTAAGAGTTGCGGCAGCAGCAGCAGCAGCAGCAGTGTGAGCAGCAGCCTGCCGCCCTGATCCCGCGCTGCCGAGCCGCAGAGCCGCAGAGCCGGGGAGGGAGATGAAAAGAGCCGGAGTGGCGGGGAGCATCCGGGAGCGGGCCCCTGGGGGCTCCATAATTGGACAGGGTGGAGGAGAGCTCAGGCCTGCTTTTGTCCTGCGGTAACAGGAGATGAGAGTGGAGGTGCGGGGCCCGTGGCGACGGCCTGTTGCTGATCAGAGAAACGTGTACCCCTTGTCTGTGTCTCCCCCGCTCCCTCTCTCTCTCTCTGTCTCTCTCTCTCTCCCTCTATCTCTCTCTCTCTCTCTCTGTCTCTCTCTCTCTCTCCCTCTATCTCTCTCTCTCTCTCTCTCCCGCTCTATTTTTCTCTCTATCCTTTCTCTTTCTATGTGTCTGTTTGTCCCCTCAGTGGGTGCAGGAAGCAGACAGATGCTTAGATAACTCTCATCTCCTCTCTCCAGAGGGCTTGTGTGGCTGTCTATAGCTGTGTGAGTGTGTGAATGGCTGAGGGTTAGGAGAACTAACAGGGCCTCTCCGCGCTCTCTCACTACTCTCCGCTCCCTCGGCCCCTCCTCGCTCACACGCTCCGCTCCGCTCCTCAGCTGCCCATGGGCAAACAGTCTGAAGTTAAAGATCACTTCTCCCACTCTCCCCGGACGGAGCGCTGTACAAACTGCTCACTTAAACGTAATATTTCTCCCGTTGCCATTTCTCTTTTTATTTCTCTTAAAGTCGAAGGGTAATGTGGCTTTTTTTTAAGGTCTGAAAGCTTCCGGAAATGTAATTTCCGAGCATTAGGCGCTAAAGGAAGGGTTTCGCAGACAGGGTGAAGGGGTAGGGAGAGGGAGGTGGTGTGGGGAGGGGAGGGGGTCTTGATTGCCAGGGGGGAAGAAGGGGGGGGGGGTGCCCCAGGGGCTCTGCCTTAGGATATGTCTGAATCGCTTACACTTGTAAGAGGCCATTCGCCCAGGCTGTAATGGAGTGAGGAGTGCTGAATATCAGATGTGTGTTTGCCACACAGAATGCTGCTCACATTCAGATACAATGCATTTAGGAGCGCCATCAATCATATCAGGGTTCTGGTCTGCGCACCACTCTCCGTCCATAAGGTTCTGTAAATGCATCAAAGGCCAACCTGATGCTTCTCCCATCCCTGGGCTGCCCCTGTAATGTGTGGGAGTTCAGGGACTGTATTCAATATAAATAGCCCCATGCTCTGTTTGGGTTATGCTAGATGTCAGAAGTCCACCATTTTATCTGTCTTCAAACTTTCTTCTCCATAGTCTCTTCTCTCAGTGCTGACTCGGGCGGCTACTTTAGATCAAAGGGTGTTATCACCGCTTAAGAAGGACTTGCGCCGCTAAAACCAATATTGAAGGAGTGAACTGTCACAGAGGCAGATATGGTTCTCTGGCATTCTCTCATGGCCCTGGCCTGAGCAGTTGTATTGAAAGACTTAGAGTTACTCAAATAACGCAGGGCACCTCTTTGATATGCTGTTTTCCTTTCTTCGTCGGCCATCTTTGATTCCTCGGGTGATCCGCCTCTCTTGCGCACAGCTGCCTTCCTGCTTGTTGTTTTTGGCACGGCGCGCCAGCCTGCCCGCCCGCCCGCTCCCGGCTTTCTCTGCTGTGCTCAGAAGAAAGGCGACATCAAAAAGCTTTGAAATGCAGGCGACTCAAACTCGAAACAAGGAGCCCAAGTCCCTCTCTAGACAGGGGCCACATTAGCGACAAAGACCCTGGCTTGTTTGTGTTTGTGAGCGTGTGTCAGTTTGTGTGTGTGTGTGTGTGTGTGTGTGTGTGTGTGCGTGCGTGCGTCTATGTGTTTGTGTGTGTGTGTGGGTGTGTGTGTGTGTGTTCATGTGTTCATATGTCACTGACTGTCCTCTTGTGAAACACAGAGACCTGCGGGTTACTGAGAGGTAGCCACTGATCACGTTCCAGGGGCTGTTGCCCCTCCTCTCATGCCGTGCCATACCTTCGCCAGTCGAGGCCCCAACGTGTCCAGGTGCTGCTGGCCTGACCTTGACTGTTTGCAGAGATGATATTTACCAGCTTCTCTTGATAAGTGCTGTCTTCTCTTCTAGCTCTCTCAGTGTCTCACTACAAAGCAGTCCTATTCACATGCCACATGGCTCCCTTTTTTTGTGGATTACACTGTGGATAGACAAGCTCGAAGAGAAGTCAGTGAATGTCTTTGAATGTCTTTGTTTAAGCAGTGACAGGTCAGTTCAGCTGTCTTGCTTTGATATGGCACAAATAGTTCTTTGAAAGTGAGGTATTTGACATGAGCTAAGGTATCCACGGTATGTTGTGTGTTTGTTCACCTGTACGGGAGGGTTTCCACTCGATTTGTTCTTGATGGCTTGGTGTCCAGAATTACTTTATTTTACAGGACACCTTTTACTGGTGCATGTTTCAGCAGCAATCTACGATTATTAGGTGTGACTAATAAAGCTTCATGAAGGGTGATTAAGAGGCATTTACATGTCAGTCACCTGTGCCTGTTTCACGGATGTCTAACGTTGTTGTCTGGACAATTGGCAAATGGGTGCACTGCAAACTCAAGGTTGTTCGAGAGTTGCACAAGAACATTGTCACAGTCAACAGGGATTAGGTCATTTAAAAATGAATGGGTTTCTGGCTTCGCTGAACTCAGGTTAATGATACCTTGGCAGGGTAGAGCATCTTCCTTTTCCTCTCATACCTGTATACTGTGCTGTAAAAGAGTGACATTCTATGACTGTTTACATCTTCAAACCTAAACCTAAACTTGTCACAGAGGTTTTGAAAAAGCGCTGCATTTTTAATTGATCTCTCTACAGCAAACAGCCGGCAAGTAGCGATAGCTTTGACATTCCAGCGGAAGTTGGTTTACACGGTGGCAGCATCTTGTGAAATGGGCTAATTGTACATTTTGGGTGATAGGAGCAATCCTCTCAAAGAGTTTGATGACAAATGTTTCATACGATATCCAAATGATTTCCAAAGAATCATAGAATAGAATAGACTTTAACTGTCATTGTGTAGTAGTACCATACAACGGAATTTGCTTCTGCAGCCTCATTTCGTTTTATAAGATTTATAAAATTTCAGAATAATGAATCAATAATAAAATTATCAAATTTAATATGCCATTCACCAGTTTAGACATGTCCAGCTACAGAAATGCTGATCATTGCAAATATATAATCTGTACCATTTTTAACAAGGGTTTAAGGCTTAGAATCTAATATTGGTCATTCAAAAAATTCAGGCTTAGTTAATCTAGCCCATACTGTCCATATTCTACTCATCTCCCAGGCTGTAGGCTAAAATGACAACTTTACAGCACTTTGTGCTGGACACTGCTTTATTCTAATTTGATGAAACAAATATCTGCCATACTGTACGGTTTTCCTACATTGTAAGATGAAAATGGTTAGCCTACTTGTTTATTGTTGCTAGTTAGGTCATTGTGAAATCTCATCCATAACTTACAGTAGTATATTTTAGCCTACTACTATCATCAAAACATTGGCACTACAAGACAAAAAAGACAAAGATAAATCCTACATATTGTTTATATGTTAATATAGGAAAATCATGGTGTGAATGAACACAACTGCTTTGTCTTATCTTTTGTGGAATGCTCTTGAGGTCAGATTAATCTGTGTAGTGTTTTAGCTGCACCAAATTCACCTCTTCACCTTTTCTAATAACATTTATCTTTCTATTAGCCTGCCTAGCATAGCTTGTTTTTATTTTTGTTCAAATTCACCTATGCTTCACATTTATCAGCGCTTGCACAGGACTAGTAGTTTGGGTGTATAGTAGTTTAGCCATATTGTATACCAGCTGTGCAACTGTTCACAGTTGACGATATTTGACAATAGTTTGATTGTTCGTGTTTACTAACATATGGGGCAGCCGTGGCCTACTGGTTAACACTTCGGACTTGTAACCGGAGGGTTGCTGGTTCGAACCACGACCAGTAGGCACAGCTGAAGTGCCCTTGAGCAAGGCACTTAACCCCTCACTGCTCCCCGAGCGCCGCTGTTGTTGCAGGAAGCTCACTGCGCCGGGATTAGTGTGTGCTTCATCTCACTGTGTGTTCACCTGTGTGCTGAGTGTGTTTCACTAATTCACGGATTGGTATAAATGCAGAGACCAAATTTCTCTCACGGGATCGAAAGAGTATATATACTTATACTTATACATAGGATGCATATGTGGTCTATGGTAATCCATCTAGTGTGTTTGGTATTGTTAGCTGTGAAAAATGAATTGTACGTTTTGTAGTATGTAATTGTTTAAAATTCAGGCGGGTATTTTTGGCAGTCCTTAGCTCTTTTGAATGTAGCTGTGTTGTATGTTTAGCTGTATTTTGTAGAATTCACCTGTGTAGTATGCTTAACAGTATTTAGATGTGGTGGTGCCCCTGTAGTGTGATAATGTGCCTGGCAAATGCGTGATGCGGGGTGTGGGTGTGGGTGGTGGGTTGGTTTGGGGGGTTAGATTGGATGGTGCTGGGGGGGGGGGGGGTGGGGGTGGCGGGGAGGGGGTACGGTTACCACGGAAATGGATGTGTTGGCCTCATCAGCGGGCTCCCAGCTGGTGAGGGCTCGGAAGCGCGTCTTGGCAAGCGCTGGGTCAGGGGGGAGTTTGCATCTGTGCAGCCTTGGCTCTCAGCTGGAGGGGGGCAGTGGTGGGTGGGTAGGTGGGGGTTTTTGGGAGGTGGGGTGGGGGGGTTTAGCGGGTGGCTGGTGGTGGCGGGGGCTACAGGAGCTGCCCCCCCACCCCCACCATCACCACTGCATTGGGTCTTAAAGTGAACCCACCCCCAGCACTCTGGGAGCCAGATGCCAATGACAGAGACAGTAGCGTTAGGTGGTTCTGCCTGCCATCTCTCTCAGGCTGTCACTCCTCATTGTGTGTGTCTGTGTCACTTGCTTTACCCTGCTGATGTGTTTTCACTCTTTATTAGCCCCTCCGTTTGCACCGCCGTGTCTGCCTGTCTCCCACTCCCTCTGCCCCTCATTCGCTCTCTATTATATTCAACTCTTCCTCTCCTTTCTTTCACAGGTCTTTCTTTCCCTCCCTCCCTCCCTCCCTCTGTCTCTGTCTGCTCTTTCTATTTCTCTCTCACTTACACTCTTTCTCTCTCTTTTCCCTCTCAGTGTCTTACCCTCTTTCCAGTCCGATTACCTCACCCTTCAGTCCGCCCACCCACAGGAGAGCTTTGTGTCTTACAGATGCTTCGTCTGTAGCCTCTTTATTTGATTTATTTCTCCTGCGCTGCACAGGATATTTGTTATAGGGTGAGATGCGAGCAGTTTTTTTACGGGATGCCTCTTCCCACTAAATGTGCAGTGGATTAAAGTTTTCCCTCCGCGCCTGGAAGGCTGCTAAGCAGGCTCCTTAGTCCTGCTGGCCTCTCGTGTGGACAGATGTGGACAGGGGAGGGGGAAAGCCCAGCACACAAGAAAGCACCAGACCCACAATAGCAGTGGCCTCCTGGAGCTCTTTTTTTAGGGACATGGCTTTGGATTTGCAGTAGGGCTCCCTATTTGACCCCAGAGGGAGAGAGAGAGAGAGTGTGTGTGTGTGTGTGTGTGTGTGTGTGTGGGGTCAGATGACACGCTGAAGGGCAGAGGCCACTGGTGAGTGACCGGCACACTTCTGGGCTGCTGCCCAGTGGGACCAGTCTGGGCTGCAGGAGAGGCTGGCTAGCTGGCCGGCTGGCTGGACGCTGGCTCCCCCAGACAGGCCTCACCTCTCCCAGGGCCCCAGGCTAACAGGTCAGTTAAACTCTGAAACCTCCAGCCCTCACAGATCACTGCTCACACAGCCCCCACACTGGCCTCCCACTGCACACTCCCTCTACCTGTCTCTCCTTCACACACACATGCACACACATGCACTTCTGCACTCATGCATTAAACAGATAGTTCACCAAGCACATACATGCACTTGCATGTACACATGCAAACTCTCTTTTTTTCTCTCTCTCACTTTCTCTCTCCCACACACCCACCCACCCACACGTCCTCCTTAATATAGTGTTTGCATGGAATTGTCTGTTTGTGCCATCCCTGGTGTGTCTGTGTGCTGGGCTGGTGTCTAATGAAGACGTTGGCTGGAGGAGCTGGCCAAGGCCTTTAAAAAGGCGCCTCTGAGCCGCGGCCGATAGTCGCTCAGGGACAGAATGAGACACGACAGCGAGACGGGGACTGGACCGGGACCAGCAGCTTGGACACCCCATCCGCCCGTCCTTCCGCACAAGTTTGCGTGCCTGGCTTCCATGATCCCGTGTGTTTGTTTGTGTGTGTGTGTGTGTGTGTTATGAGTGTTTTTTACGGGTCGCCTCCTCGTCCCTATGCGGCGGCGAGACGCGAGATGTCTCAGCGCCGGCTGGTCATCAGGGCTCTGTTCTTTCCCACACTGTGACACTGGGAGGGACAAGGCCAGCTTTTGTTCATTTTCTGCTTCCCCGCATCTGCTTATAATAGACAAGACCTCTACTGTGCTGTCATCTCTTGGCTTGGATCTGCCGCTCAGATTGAGTTTGGCCTGGAGGGGAATGGATGGGAAGGGTTACACAGGAAAGTTGATGCTTTTGTGCATTTTTTTTCTTTTTTTTTGCCTTTTGCCAGTTTTTTTTTCCCTCTCTGTCTCTGATATGTGTCTTCTTTAATTTAAGTGTCAGGGCAGTGCTTAAGGAAAGTCAAGAGGTGGATTAATGTCACATAAAACATTAGCGTGTGGCAGCATTTCTTTTTGCATGTACGAGTGTGCTTGGTATGTGAAGAAGAGTGTGTGCAAAAGGAGAGAGATGGAGAGAGAGAGAGAGAGAGAGAAAGAAAGCTCTAACCCATTTCCCTGTCTCTCAGGTGGATTGACGTGTGCTGTTTCTCTATAATAGGCCCTCCTAACTCTGAGAGACATGTTGCTATCTCTCCTCTCCTCACACTCTCTCTCTCTCTCTCTTTCTCTCTCTCCATCCCCTCCTCTCCTCTCCACCCTCCTTCTCTCCTCCTTTTTTTACCATCTCAGTGTGTAGTTATGTCCTTCTCAGTGTGAAGCCTTAAAGTCTGGTCTAACCCCCCCCCCCTCTCGTCTCCATCTCCTACCCCCCCCCCCCCCCCTCCTCACATCTGTCCACGGCTGCCCTGAGCTGTGTGGCCAGGGACCGCCTGCCTGGTGCTTTCCAACATGTTCGACACCATGTTTGTGTGTCACAGTACACAGCGTTGGCCTGCTTAATCCCTATCTGCTAATATCAGCCACGGCAAGATCATCACAGGATGGGATTGAAGAGAGGCAACATTGCAAAAACATGTACGACCAGAGGAGGCAACGTTACATAAACATACACGACTCGGCTTTGTAAGACGGGTTGGTTTCAAATGTAATTGCAGCCTATTTTCTCTCCAAACACTGAGCATATGTGTTTGATGGCATGATTTTTATTTAGATGGATCTACCATAAATGTTGCCACAGTCATTTACATGCATGGCGAAATGGCTGTCATATTTTGAGATCTTTAGACTAATGTGAAAGTAGGTAAGAGCACATTTGTATGCTTCTGATACCATTTCTGTCTGTCCTTTTTTTCCTCTTGGTTACCTTTGCTTACTAGTTTGGCCTCTCGCTCTATCCGTGCAGATCTAATGATTCATGGGGCTGCATCGAGCCGCTTGTCGGAGATCAATCATCTTCGTCGGCACATTCTGCCGATTGTTTGAGTAGGGGGCCATTAGAGAGAACTGTTTGGAAGTGTTTTGTGAACCTAAGCTGCTTCAAAGGTCAGGGAGAGGGAGGGAGGAGAGAGAGAGAAAACAGTAGAAAAGGCACAATTTGAAAAGTACAGAAGTGTGTGTGTGTGTGTGTGTGTGTGTGTGTATGTGTGTGTGTATGAGGCCTTGTCAGCCTCATCGTGACTCTGCTGCCCTTTGTTAGTGTGAATGCTTAAACAGCTCGCCACACGCTCAGAACCCTGGATAAATAATTTCCACTGTCTGTCATGCTGATCTGAAATATGCACGGGAGTCGGTCTGCCAGAGAGGGAGAGAGATAGATAGAGAGAGAGAGAGAGAGAGAGGGAGCAGAGACGAAAGCAGAGCAGGGGAGAGGAGTCAAGGCAGGCGAGGCGAGGCGAGGCAGGCGAGGCGAGAGGCTGCAGGAGAGGGGCTGAGAGGGCTGCACAAGAGCCTGTTTCATGTGGCTATTCAGCACCTACTAATGAGCATGTTCTCTGTGATTTTGCAGGGAGGTTGCGAGAGTGCGACATATTGCTAACATGACGCAAACAAAAGGCGCTCGAGTGAAGTGCAAGGCTAAGAGTCTTTTTTGGGGGTGGGGGGGGGGTGAAAAAGTTGTCGAACCTGTGGTGAATTTTTCAGTCACACTTGCAAAGAGAAGCAGTCCCTTATTTAGGATTTTTCAAGGCAAAAGTTCTCCATCAGCACTGATCTTGTGTCAGTTTGACATGAGGACCAAAGACAGACTCCTGACTGTGAAGCCACACCTGATCATCTACTTAAAAATGCCCTCTAACGTTGGAAGCCTATTCAGCAAACGACAAATCAGTCCAAACTTTATGTGTGGCTCATGTATCTGTGGGTGGAAGGTGAGATAATTGGAGAGTGTTACTTCAGCCTCCAAAAATTGATTTGCCACAGCAAAAAGTTTTGTGCCCTATCTGCACTGGAAGGAAATGTCACTTTCCATCGCTGCCTGCTTAGCGTTCCCAGATTGCCGCGGCGGCGTTCTTCTGTGTTGTGTGCTGGTGGTTGGGGGCTCTGATCTCCGTGTGTGTTACACGCTTGTGGTTAATGTATGGAGCTCTCCCCAGCCAGCAGCCCCTGAACTCGAGCTGCCCCGCTCCCACAAAGGGGGCAGTGGCTAGAGGAAATGTTTAGACGTGATAGCTGGTTTAAGACACAGCAGTTTGCCAGTAATTGGGTAAGCTGGCACGGGCGGTTAAGACCTTTTGTTGCGCGCTCGGGCCCAGATCAAAACCGCTTTTCCACTTCACATGAGTGGGGAGGAATTGAAATCAGCTGCATTTGGTTGATTTAAGGCCGTTTCTTTTTTCCCCCCACACTCTCTCAGTTTCACAGAGCCACAGCGAAGGCGGCTGCAACCCCTCGCGACAGAGCGTCTGTTTGCCAGGCCCCGCAGTGCTGTCCAAGCCCTGTCCCCTAAATCATTCTGAACGTTGAAATGTTTAAATATCCCCTCGCCGGCACAACACTCCCTCCATATCTATCAACATGGTAAGAGACAAATGGAGTTAGTGCATCGGGGCTCCTCTTTGCAATGATGATCCACACACTCAGATAATTATCTTATTTCCTTTGGCTGGTAGTTTGCGTTCATAATGATGGTGTTATTTGGGGTTTTTAATTTATATAATATATTTATTTATTTGTTACTTGCCTCCTAGTTCTTGGGAAGAAGAAAAAGTAGGACGCTCACTTTGCAATTATTGCACAACCCGAACCACTTTTTGTTTGTTATTTTTTAAAAGCATTGAATTTATTTTTTTGAAAATAAACAAACAAAAAAGCATCTCTCAACTGGAAGAATATTTAATTGTTTTTTGATTACTTAGGATATGACCAAGGGAATTCCCTGTCTTAAATATTTAAAGACATGCGATCTAGAATGATGCCATATTTCCATTTGCCATTAACAGACTTTTTTTTCCTGATGATTATTATTCTCTGAAGTCAGCCTAAAAGTATTGAGCAAATAAATATTTGAACTGCAGTGCAGGCAAAGGGGTAGAAGAGAATGGGGGAAATAAAACACAGAGCTATTGCAGCCCGTCTCAGACGAAGAGGCAGACGACAAGAGCTTCTGCATTCCCCCTCTTGCCCATGAGGTGGCAGCAGTGAGTGGCAGCATCAACAGAAGGCTGCCAGTCAGTGATTATAATTTATGATCCATTTCTATTATAGGTGGGGTGTGCAGAGATAGTTACAGTAATAATTATCAGGACTCAAGTGTTTCCTAGGCAACCGAGGCCTTTTTTCCACTCTCTCCCACCCCCCCATCTCCACTCATTCTGTGGTTGGGAGAGCAGCTGTGTAGCATGACATGGCTGTGATAGAGGAGCTGTGGCCTGCCCCATGCCTCTGCTCCTGCTCCTGCTCCAGCTCCTGCTCCAGCTCTGTGACTCCAGGCTCTTGCTCAGCCCACCAGTGGCTTCACACATAGCGACTGGCAGTCAGCTGAGCTCCCAGCACCACGAGGGTCACTGGGGAGGGACACAGAAAGCTCCCAACCCCCCCTCCACACACACTCTGGCTGGAGGAAACAAAAGTCCATGTTAAAACAAACAGCGAGGAAAAACAAATAAATAGATTTGGGCTTATGACTGACTCACCAAAACAAGTTTCAGTGTATTTCTGAGCGGCGTATACCAACAATTAAAATAGACTTTATATCACTGGTAAATGTAATCATGACTGTTTTTTGGAGAGGAAGGAGGGTGTCTTGGATGAATGAATGGTATAAATAGTTTCCTTCTTTACAGATATATTTCCAACTCTATTTGCACAAGAGTGAGTGTTAGCCTGTTCTTCACCTCCACCAGGATGTCCTCCTGGGCCTCACATAACAACCCCTGCCGCAATTACAAGACAGCCCTAATTTCTTATCATAAAAATCTAATGGTCTTGCCGTTGGAGGAATAGCCGTGTTGAGGCTAAACAATGGGGGAAATGCACTACAGTATGTGTCATTAAACACAGCAGGCTAGCGCTGAAGTGTGCGCTAATTCGCCCTCTCTGTGGCTCCACAAAATGGAGTGATTGAGGGGGGAAAGGGAGCAAAACAGTGGTTTCCAAAAAGGCGGAGCTCGAGATCAAGCCCTTACCTTTTCGCCTTGAACCCTGTAGCGTTCTGCAGTTAGCAGACAGAAATGAGGCTGTGTGATGAAAGCCATCAAGAGCTAGCATTTCTACTTGGTTGTGTGCGGCACCCTTAATGACTTTTCATCTGCGAAGGGTGCCAGCGTGTGTCTGTTGCACTCTAAAAGATACATGCGTGCTGTTTTTTTTGTTTTTGTTCATTTATTTATTAATTTATTCACTAGAAAATAAACACCACCCAACAGTACCCCGAGTAATATATAACCCTTTGCGAAACAATGCGCTTAACCTTCAGCGGTGACATTTTAAAAACCCTCTGTAGGTTGCAGTCCACTGGTACAGTACTGTATGTATCTTTTGCAGGCGGGTGGGTAGCGGGTAGCGGGTGGCGTAAGGGGAGGAAGGGGAGATGGCGGGCTGGATAAAGAGTTGCTGGGAGCCCCTCTGGAGGCGCAGGGAGATCAGAAGGCGAGGGGTGTCCCTGAGCAGATTGTGTGGTGGTGGCGGTGGCTGGCATTAGCGCCGCTGGGATCGAATTAGAAACAGGATCCGCGGGCCCGCATAGGGTTAAAACCTGCTGGGGCGGTCTCTGCGCGCCCCCAGAGTCTGCCATTGATTGAGGCACTTGGCTGATATGTCACCAACAGGCACACAGATGGATGCAAAACACAAACACACTCCAATGAGTACCTATGATACACTGTGGCGCAGGCGCTAACGCCTTTGTCTTTGTGCATGTGTGCGTGCGTATGTGTGTGTGTGTGCATGTGTGTATGAGGTGGGGGATGGGCCTGAATGTATTTGTGTGTGTGTGTGTGTGTGTGTATTTGTGTATATGTCCTGGTAATGTGAGGACCTCTGGATGCGTTGGTGTATTGTGTTTTGTCGACACATTTCCAGTAATCTGTTACACACAATCCTCAAGTGTCCTCTCTTCCCATCTCTGTCTCCCTCCCCATCCCTCTCTCTCTCTCTCTCTCTCTCTCTCTCTCTCTCTCTCTCCCCCTCTCTGTTCTCCCCCTCGCTCCCTCGCTCTCCTTCTCTTTCTCCTCTCTCAACCCTGAAGTGCCCTCTTTAATTGAACAGTCATCTGTCGGCTGTTTCTCTCTCCCCATCACCCCTTCCTGATATCCGGGGAAGCGTCCATGCGATGGCTTCATCCACATTTCTATTTCCCCCCTCTCTCTCTCGCTCTCTCCCTCTCCCCCTCTCTCTCTCCTTCTTCTTCTTTCTCCATGGTGCCATCTGCTTTCGTGCTTCCAGTGACTGGCGAGGGCGATGCCATCCCTCGCTCCCTCCCTCCCTCTCTCTCCTCCTCCTCTTTCATCCCTCCCCCCTGTTGGCATTGTTTGTTTGTGAGGGACGCTGTACCTTTAAGAGCTCTGCCTGCTACTCGGGCCTAATGTCATTAATCTGTACAAACTTGCTGTGACAGAAGCAGGAGGCACCGCAGATTGATGACATTTTATTGTTATTGCAGTGCTACTATTAACTGTTCGGCAGTTCTGCTCAGATTTTTTTTTATACCTCCACACACCAGGCACCCAGAGCAGGGGGAAAAATGAGAGAGGGGGAACAGCAAATTGAACACGTCGCGTGTTTGATACAGAGAAAACTGATTAATTTAAGTGTAAAATTGCTATTTTGATGTTATATTTGTGTGGTGTTTTTTGTGCATTAATGTGGCCGAATCCTCCATGTAGTCATTTTTTAGGTCTGTCGCAGTTAATATTTAACAGGAGTGAAGCACTGCATTTATTTTCAGGGCGGACAGAGATTTTGTTTATGTATATATTTCTGGAAATGGAGTCCTACATGCATCAATTTGATCACAGAGATTTGTTGGCCTGAAGGAAGCATTAGTGTTCAACTCTAAAGGAAAATGCAGAGTCTGTGAATCTTACATGTGGCAGTGTCTCCTGATTTTCTTTCTTTTAGAGGTGCGTTACTATGCCAGTGAGGACAGTATTTTTCCCTCCATTTTCTCAGGTGACATGACAGTGCGGGCATTATTCAGATTTGACACAGGCATGATTCTATCAAGAAAGTTGTGTACTCTTTCGAGTAACATGGAAATATGGATGCTTGAGTTTCCTGGTGTTATGTTAACATGCGTCTGAAATGTCTGCATTTGTGTGTGTGTGTGTGTGTGTGTGTGTGTGTGCGCGTGTGTGTGCGCGTGTGCATGCAGGGCACACACACCCTTCTCAGCGGATGCATTGGGAAGGCTTGGTGAACTAAAGAGCAGCAGTTTCACAAGGTCAGGCCCAGAGCTCATTAAGAACAGAGAAGGGGGGGTCCCAGACGTCCCATTCTCACTAACCTTATTCTGTAATTAGTCATTGTTGCCTCTTAACACTCTTGACTGGAGGGAGGGGAGCTGAAGCAAAACCATTACTGACGAGGATCTCTGGCCTCAATGCAACCTCCCACCCCAACCAACCCCAGCACACCACACCCCACTCCAGCCTTATCCCAGAGGTGAGGGCTGTGGTAGAATACCCTGCCCTTTCCCCCCTCCACCTCAATCAGCCTCAATCAGCCTCACTCTCCCCACCTCCATGTCAGAAGGATCTTTTGCCTCGTGCCACAGGCCATCACGATGTGGTGCCCACAGCCTGTCTGTCAGACACCAGCAGACATGAGGGGGGTGTGTGTGCAGGTCATGGTTGTCTTGGACTATGGGTTAATGTGAGTGCTTTTAGGCTCTGTGTTGCCGGGGTGTGTTATTGGAGGGAGAGGGCTGGTGCCTTAGTGGAGCCTCCTCATGCCTCATGGCTGGACGCGGTGGATGGTGACAGGAGCACAATCATCTCTCATCTCTCATCACTGCAGTCGGAGGTCTTCAGGCATCCATCAGGGTTGCCTCTGATAGACTCTGATGGATGTTCCCATAACACACACACACACACACACACACACACACACACACACGCATGCATACACAAACACGCACACACAAACACGCGCGCACACACACACACACACACACACACACACACACACACACACACACGCATACACAAACACGGACACACAAACACGCACACACACTAACACACACTAATCCAGGGCATTTTGTGTACAGCTCCAGGGATGACTGACTCAATAAGAAGGGGGTGGCGGTTGATCAGATGCCCTACTCCACAAGAAGGCATAGCTGAGGTGAGGACATATTTGGGGCTTGTGATGCTGATGTATATACATTGCCATCTGTGTGTATGGCTGTCTGGGCAGTCTGCTGGAGTCAGTTAGGATGAAAGCAGTAATTCAGGGCCCATTATTTATTTTTGCCGTAATTTCGTTTGGTTTCAGTGGGTTGTGACAAGTCTCTCATGGACGCACTAAATAAACACTGCCATAATCTCTTCCCATGATTCATCGCGGCGCACAGTCTTGCGGGCGCGTCTTGTGGAGCACTCCCAAATGCAGCATGGGGGGGCGGGGGTGGGGGGGGGGGGGCTGGAGAATGGTTCACATCTCCCAAACGAGATTCCGCTCTCAGTAACTTTTTTACGTTCCGGCTGATCCTTGAGAAAAAGCATCCGCACGCTCCTGACAGAAGCCAAGTCGGCCTACATGTTTGTTTTCATGGAAGTGTGGGAGGGGTGTGGTGGGGGTGTTTAGGGCGGGTAGTGGTAGGGTGGGGGCGGGTGGCTTGTGACTAAATTGCCGTAAATTACATCTTGTGGAAACAGTATTGCATTGTCCATTTGTCTCATCAGAGCGATGGGCCGCCTGTCAGCTGAATGCGTCTTTATGAGGCTGAAATGAATGACGGCTCAGCCCGGGAGAAGTTTGGAGCGGGCGTGTGGGGATCCCAGGGTGGCGCGCCAACGGGGGAGAGGGGACAGACTTGATGGGATTGCAGAAATCTATGAGGGCCATGATGAATGCCTGAAATAGGTTTGTCGCGATCCTGATAAGCCATTTGTTTTCATTAGGCTGATGGTAGCCTTAGTCCATGGGGTCCGTGGAGGTGTGGTATGGGGCTGGTGGGTGGAGGAGGTGGTGGTTGGGTTGGAGAGACAGAGAGCTGTCTCTCCACGAGCTTGAGGTGCGTCCTCTGAACGCGTAGGGCCAGGCTGGCTCCAGGAGGCTCGGTCGGCGAGCCCTATATAGCTGGTATCAGAACCAGACAGGCCTTCTCAGAGATAGCCCCCCCCAGCCCCCATGCACCGGTGAAATATCAGTCACTGGCTGTCGCCGCTTTGCTCTCGTTGGAGCATGTCCATTAAATATTGATGACGCCTTATCTTCAGGCATGATGGGGGGGGGGGTGGGGGGTGGTAGGGGTGGAGGTGGGGAGGAAAATAAAGGGGAGGGGAGGTTGATGTGGTCATGAGTTGCACCTCCCCAGATTCATGCTCTGCTGCTCAGTTACAATGCAGATAGTGGCTCCGTGTGCAGGGGATGGAGTGGATCGGAGGGATCTGGGTCTGGGCTGGATCCGGCCCAGAGGCGGCTGCCGCCAGAGCCACGTCCGCTCGGAAGGCCCGTCGTATTTTTTGTGGTACTTACCATTGGTGTGTAATGGAAAAGATGCAGACTGCACTGCACAGGCAGAGATATTTGTGTTGTTTATTTTGTGTGTGTGTGCTTCGGGGTGGTGTGCAAATGTGAGGGGGATAGAAGGTCACATGATTTGAGCTTTGTGTTGAGCTGCAGGGCAGATATGTGAGCCGTCGCCCAGCTCAGTGGGGTAACACACACGCGTGCGCAGGTGGCACTCAGGCTCTACAGCTGCACTCCGGCTGTGTGTGTGTGTGTGTGTGTGTGTGTGTGTGTGTGTGTGTGTGTGTGTGTGTCTGTCTGTGAGGCAGAGAGAGAGAGAGAGAGAGAGGGAGTATGTATGCCAATGGTGCTGCTTCAGTCTACATTGAGGGGAGATGTGTCGACACACAGCCCACAGAAAGCGAGGGAAAGCCCCAAACCACGTCTCCTCTGCGCGGAGCCTGCAGCCACCCTGTGCGAGGCCTAGCGGAGGCTGTACCCCGGAGTCAAACGAGGCTGTGACAGGAGCTTCTGTCACCACACGAACGTCCCCTGCAGCGATGGGAAATAATCCTAGAGAGAGGGAAGACACAGATTGAGCCTCTGGCACTCTAAGAGCAAATGGTGGAACCACTCTGATGTGTGTGTGTGTGTGTGTGTGTGTGTGTGTGTGTGTGTGTGTGTGTGTGTGTGTGTGTGTGTGTGTGTGTGTGTGTGTACTGTATGTGTGTGTCTCTCTCTTTCTGTGTGTCTGTGTCTCTCTTTCTGTGTGTGTGTGTGT
The DNA here is from genome assembly GCF_018492685.1 of Alosa sapidissima. Lineage (NCBI taxonomy): Eukaryota > Metazoa > Chordata > Actinopteri > Clupeiformes > Clupeidae > Alosa > Alosa sapidissima. The sequence goes on from NC_055970.1 coordinate 29,287,678, forward strand.
GTGTGTGTGTGTGTGTGTCTCTCTCTTTCTGTGTATCTGTGTCTCTCTTTCTGTGTGTGTTTGTGTGTGTGTGTCTGGGTGTGTGTGTGTGTGTGTGTGTGTAAGTGTGTGATTAAATGGCAATTACCTGTGTTTCAGTGTTTATGGGTTCTTTTGTATGAATGTGTGTTTGTGTTTGTGTGTGTGTGTGTGCATGTCTGCCTCTGGGTTATTGGGAGAAGGGGTGTGTGTGAGGAGGGGTGCTTGTAGATGCACTGGGCATTTTGGATAGGCGATCCGCACGGCTACAGGACTCCATGGCCTGGCTCGGGCTTCCAGGCCCTCCATAATTGGGAGCCTTCACTATTGATTAGGAGATTAGGCCTGAGCGCACATGGCTCCCATACTGGAATGCGCACAGTGGGCAGGAGCCGGTGGGGCGGGAGCAGACAGCTGATTGGCCGGATGGTAGTGATAGGTTGTGAGGGGGCATGGAAGAGCTACATATGTAACATGGCCTCATGAGTTGTTCCAAAATGGCCGATGCACTGTGATGGGAGAGACAATCCTTTGATATCCATTCTGAGGTACACAGATGAGAGTGGTTAATGGTGACTTAAAAATATAGTTAAATTAAGTATATCTTGATCTAGGTTGTTGACCATTAAGCTGAGGGAGTGAACAGGCTGTGCTTTAGAAACAATGTCTGAACTGGTCGACTTAGGACACAATGGGTTAACTGGCCTAGCCATGACAGAATAAAAGCAGGCAAAATCAATAGGAGGAAAAATAGGAAAATGACATGCCTCTCCAGTTGGGAGATCTAATCTCCAATATCCATTTACAACACCAGGACTCGCTTTAGCAATTACAGGCCATCTCCACTGGCAGCTCCTCTTTTAGATCGCTGTAGAAAGGGCTCTAAAACACATTCAATAAAGACTGTGTTTGTTTTATTACGGAGAAATATTTAAAGTAGGGCTCATGTTGAAATCTGTGCATCGATGTGTAGTCAAATATGTGAGTATTCTTTTCTTTCAGCTGAGCCAAATGGAATCTTAAAAAACTCAAAAAAATAAATGTGCCCCAATTACTGCTAATTCTTTTATTATTTCTAATTTCCCATTCTCTTCTGCGATTAGTTCCTTTTTTGCTTCCTGATATTAAAGTCAAATATTTCTGTCTGCAAGGTTAGGCGGTCACATTAATAAACATTGACATGCATGCATTGAAAACCATGGCACATTCCAATCCAAGAATTTTGGACTCACTTTTCATTTTTTTCCCCCTGCCTTTCTCTTTCCTCTCCTCTCTCTTCTTCTCTCTTCTCTCTTCTTCGTCTTCTCCCTCTTAAGGAGCGCTTTGTAGTCTTGCCGTCGCTCCTTATCTATGCTGGCACGAAGCACTTGCCTCTGTCACTGTCCTCATGTTCAGAGCGGACTCCCGCCTTTGTGCTCCCTAATGAACTTTGACCAAAATTAGACATACTTTTCAACTTTTAAACCGGAGCCCCCCCCCTTGAATGGCTCCTTTGTTGCCACGGCAGCGCGGCACTGGGCGGATGAAGGAATGCCGAGCTCCTCTCTCGCAGACATGTGGAATTTGGGCCTCAGCCCTGGGAGAATGGGCCCAGAACCCCCCTCAGGCACTCTGGATGGGCACGGGCATTCTCACAGAGCCACTGAGCTGCCTGCCTGCCTGCCCACCACACAGACCCTCTGGACACGATCCTCCACATCGCCCCCCCCCCCCCCATAACTCTCTCTCTCTCTCTCTCTCTCTCTCTCTCTCTCTCTCTCTCTCTCCCTTTCTTTTTGCTCTCTTCCATTCTGTCTTTCTGCCTCCCCATCTTTCTCTCTCCTGGGCTGTCTCACTGTCTCTGTTTGTGTCGGGTGTTTTTTTTTTTGTCCCAGTGTTTACTTCTGTCTACTCCACTGGTCTCCTGCAGCGGGTCTGTATTGCTACCTGCCTGTCGTCTTTCCCCACCTCTCCATCATTCCGTCTGTCTTCATCCAACACAACGTAGCATCTCTGTCTCTGTGCTTGTCAGTCTCTTTACCTTACCCCCTCGCCACAACTTCTACCCCCTGAGTTTTTTTACCTTCTCGTTTTCTCCCCCTCTCCTCCTCCCTCCCTCTCTCCCCCTCCCTCCCTCTCTCCCTCTCCTTCTCTCTCCCTCTCTCTCTCTATCCCTCTCTTTCTCCCTCATTCTGGAGCCGAGCAGCAGTGGTGCGGTGGGCTAGTGAGAGGGGCAGGATTATAAATCAAGGTAAACGGGGCCTGTTTAACCCCTGCTATGATGTCGTCACCAGCAGAGCGCACATGCTGTTTTACGCCTCTCCCCTCGCCTAATTTGCGCCGCCTCGTCACGGCTCTCTCTCTCCGAGCTGCCGCCACTGCTGCCGCTGCCGTGCCGTGCCGTGCCGTGCCGTGCCGTGCCGCGCCGCGCACTGCGCCTCGCCTCGCCTGTTCCGGGCCCGGTAAAGAGAATCGGTGTACACTGTCATGCTCCTCATCTCCCCCCAGCTCCCTGAGCATCTCAGCTGTGCCTGTTAGCAGAGGTGGAAGGGGAACAAAGACTGGAAGGCTTAATCAGGACCGTGCACATGTGGGTGTGTTTCCCAGTATGCCTCAATTTGTTTTAATGAGTGCACATATTTAAAAATATACAGATATAGAGGCTAATGTCTGTTGCTGTTTTGATAGAGATGGATTTTTTTTTTTGGTGGTGTAAACCAATGAAAATAGACTGTGGAGACAAACAGCTGAGGAAAGGGGTAGAAATGTGATACGGTGAAATGGGTTGAGGAAAGGAGGGATACAGAGGAGGAGGAATGGAGAAAGAGATAGAGCCAGGGAGAGATAAGAAGAAAAAGGAGGGGAAAAAAACACAGTGAGTGGGTCACGCGACACTGTCCCCTTTGCACTGTGTCGTCGCCCACATTCTGCTAGTTTAAATGAAAAATTAACTCAATTAAGCCCAATGATGAATGGAAGCGACAGTGACAGTTGGAGAGCAGCATCATGTGTGGTGACTGATGTGTGTTGGGGAGGAGAAGGCTGAGCCCGGAGGTCATTGACATTTAAAACCCCGAAGACCCCGCTGCCCTGCAGTCAGATTCACAGCATGCATCACACACACACACACACACACACACACACACACACACACACACACACACACACACATACACACACACACACACACACACACACACACATACACAGACACAAACACACACACACACAGTTGTTGAGACTACTGTGCTCTTGGGGTAATTTTGACACCTACTGATGGTACAAATGTTTATGTGATGTGTGCTTCTGTGCAAGCTTAAAGGTTATGCATCACAGTAATTGCTGTTAAAAATGTTTTGTTTTAAGAATGCATCTCAGTGTATTGAAGTGAAAGCATGTTGTATGATGCAATATGTAATGCAAAGCTATAGGTTACCAGATGTAAATGTAATACAATGAGGGGTTTCATTGTAAGGATGTATGCCAATTAGTATGCCTCTTAATGGCATCCTGGGTGTGAAACCGTGATCCTTGTCCTCACTGGATAGACTCTAGATCGGCTCATGCTGTCTGTCTAGGACAACAGCTTGCTAATAGTATTAAAGAGTATTAGAGTGACAATAATTAATCATTGTAATGATGTGGCTTTTTGAAATGGGCATACCTGGATTTAGCATAGGAACAGCTGGGGCTTGATGTGATGCTAAGACAGGTGTGTCCCTGTGTGCCCCTAGCAGCAGACAAAACCCCCCACCCCCCCTCAACACACTCTCTCTCTCACACACACACACACACACACACACGTGCGACTGCAGTGACACTTAGAATGGCTCAGGGGTGCTAAGCAGACATGATAAATGTCACGTCTCTTATCTTGGTTTTATCACACCATCTGATATCATTAGTGATATCACTTGCATATTTTATTGAGTCACGGAGTGTGTACAGTATGCAACTAGCGGAAAGTTGTGAACGCCTGTATCTATTCGACATGAACTACCTGTTTGCTCATTCAGTCATCTTTGCCGGCCACTATTCACAGTAATGTTCTACCACAAAGTAATTAGATGCTCTCTCAATGAGTGTGGATATATTTCTCATGAGTGTTTGTGATTGACTACATTTGTCTACATGAGTCTGTGTGTGTGTGTGTGTGTGCCTTCTTCCCTGGCTGTCCCTCCTTCCTCTGTATTTGTATATATATGTGTGTGCTTGTGTGTGTGTGTGTGTGTTTATGGATGAGACAGACATCGACACACACAGACAGACAGAGAGAGAGAGAGACTCCCAGCATTTGTGTCTGGCTTAGGGGCAGAGCTGCCAGCCATCCTGAGCGGTGTGGTGTGGTGTGGTGCGGTGCGGTGTGGTGTGGTGTGATGGCACTCCCGTGGTGGCAGGCAGGCAAGCAGCGGCTGTGGAGCTGTGGCTGCAGCCAGGGCCAGGGGCACCACTCGCTCTCCCTCTTTCTCTCTCGGCCGTGATGAATGGGCCTATCGCCGGTTTAAATTATTTCCTACAGATCTCATTTAGGCCCTTGAAGAAGAGATCCAGCCTGTTTATTCATTTCACATTTGCACCCGGCTTCAATATCTTTGTCTATGCCTGCAAAGAATTTTCTCCACCCCGGTCCACCCCTCCCTACCCCTCCCCCCCACCCCCTAGAAAAAGAGGGGAAAAAGCAATTTGCGCAATGTACATAAAATGATGCTCTCACAGTTTTGATAACCTGCATAAATTATAAAGCGTAATTAAATATTATACCCTGTGTGTCGCCAAGGAGAAAGAGAGAATGAGAGAGGAAAGGGAGACAGATAGACAGAGGAGACAGATAGAGGGAAAGAAGAGAAGAAAAGGAGAGAGAGAGAAGGAGGGAGAGGGAGAGCAGGAGGGAGCACCGTACAGTCCTTGGATTCCTCTGGATCTCATAATTGTTTTTATTGATTCTTTCTTAAGGTGAAATGGTTTAAAGATAACAATAGCAGGGGAGGTAAGAGTAGATATGGGGAGCAGACAGCCAGGGCTTTTGTTTCAAGCACATAAATCAACGGGGCTTTTGGCATTGTGAAATTGCCTCAGAGGTGGCCCATATATTTAAATGGAATATTAAAAATTTAAATTGTTCGGCACATGGAGGCGTGGAAGCGTCTCTGGCGAGAGCGTGATTGACCCAAAAATATATTTAAATTACCACAGCTAAACAGCATCTGCTCCTGACTGGGAGGGTGTGTGTGTGCGTGTGTGAGCGTGCATGTGTGATTGTGTGTGGCACGTGTGTGTTTTCTGTCAAAGAGTGTATATTTGTGTGTATTTGGCTTTTTGCAAATTCTGTTTGAGTGTTCATTTGTGTGGATGTGTGTTTTTATGTATGAATGAGAGACTGTGTATGAATATGTTTATATATATATATATATATATATATATATATATATATATATATATATATATATGTGTGTGTGTGTGTGTGTGTCTGTGTATGTGACTGTGTGTGTGTCTGTGTATGTGACTGTGTGTGTGTGTGTGTGTGTGTGTGTATGTATGAGCATGTGTGAGGGTGTGAATTGGGGCCTCGCTGGCTGGCGACCATACCAAAAGGCCGGCAGCTGATTTGAGGAGGGGAATTGATGTGAGATTGTTGTCGCACTGATACTGTGCGTGCTGCCCACCCCCCGCACGCCACTTAATGGCCCCAACCAAAGGAGATGACGTGTGTCTGGTCTCGTCCTGTCTCGGCAGCAGTGTTGTGTGACACAGGGGTGGCGGTGTGGGGGTGCGGTGGTGTGGGGGTGCGGGCACGGGTGGGCTCCCGTTCTGTTCTCCCCCGGAGGGAGCTGCTGGAAGCCGCGCGGCGGAAGGGCTTCCCACCAGGCCTCACACTACTCACACGCCTGGCCGTGTGGGCGCGCTCTTCTATAGCACAAACACACGTCACCCGCTTTGTGTGTGTGCGTGTGTGTGTGCGTGTGTGTGTGTGTGCGTGTGTGTGTCAGTGGGTGACTGTGGGCGACGGAGTGTATGTGCACTAGAATGGTTGTGGATGTGAGTCACTCGAGGGTAATATGGTGGAGTGTAGCAGTGCCAGTGAGTCGTTTCTGTGGGGGTGTGTGTTCAATCATCGACAACAACCACCAGCTCCTGAGAGGGCTTGAACTTTGTGTAGTACTGACCTAGATCTCCAGAGTCTTCATGCCGACATGAGGGATGTCTTCATGCTGTTTTGCATCGTGCGCTATACTGTACCAAAGATAAGCAAAAGCTCCCAGTTTATATTGCAATGGAGTTTACATTTTCACTACTAATGTTAGTTTTGTGTAGGTCTATTTAGGGGAATAAAAAAGTGAAACATTTTGAAGTCAATATGAGCATGAATGATTAATGTGATGTTCTGTACTTTTCTTGTAGTACATCCGAGTTGAAGTGCAACTTAAAGTTCTCATCTGCTACATTTCTAAATTCAAACATTCTGAGACATCATCTCTGAAATGAAGTAGGGTGTATAAATAAGTGTATAAATAGCAACAAGCATGACAACATCACAGCAAACTCCTGCTTCCTTTATCACACTGAACTTAAACATCTGATACACATGATCAATTATGTCCCTCACTGAGCTGCATTATTTATAAACACCAATGTTGTTTTTCTTACAATACAGCTCACTTAGTGGGTGATATTTACCATACTTGATTAAACCATCTAACATATGGTTTATCTTTAGGCTGCAGTAAGAAATCTTCTTTGTTAGAAATCACTGGCAGTGTTGTCACAGTATATTGTCATATACAATATTTGTACATATCTTCTATATTCTCCGGTTTGAGTGCTCATTTCATATCCAGGTTTGAGTATTTGTTATTGTTTGCTTTGGGTATCCTCTCCCAGTGTCTCTGTCATCTCTCACTAGGTTTGCGTTATTTCGGCGCTGGTTTTGTGTTCTAGGCCACGGCGCAGATTGAGTGAGCCGCGGCACAAGACATTAAAGAAGGTGACGGGCACCAAGATGGATGGATTGGGCTGGGAGTTTCATTAACTATGCTTAAAAAAAGGTGGCCCTCGGTGCTCTCGCAGCACAGCAAGCCCTTCTGGCGCTGGAGAGAATCTCCTGTCTTCTGCCTGTGTGTTTATTCAAATTTTACAGACGGGGGTACTTTTTCCAGTTCAGCACCTCAAAACAGTTCTGCGAGGGAAAACGCATTATGCCTGCGTTATTATGCAATTCATCACCAATAATAGATTTGTTTACGGGGACCCGACGCAGGCAGCTCTCTGCACTGCTTTTTCTAAAATAATAATAATAATACTAATAATCATAAGAGCTCGGCAAAAAGCCCAGCGTTGCTTTCACAGAGCCCTGCACTTTGAGTGGAGACGAGAGCTTAGATAAAGTCTCGAATGCCGTTTTGTTTTTAAAACAGCCTGTAATGTCTTAGGGGATCTCTGTGAAACCAGGTGGGTGTTCGGCTCAGTTCACTTCACCACAGAAACACACACACACACACATTAACACACACACACACACTCAAGTACACACATACACACATACACACTCAAGCACACACATACACACATACACACTCAAGCACACACACACATTTGCACGTTCACACACACCAAGCTCCACTGAGATGTCTCTAGCGGTGATATGAATCTCTTAAAACCCTCCCTTGGTCTTTTGTTTCTGCTGAATAAATCAGCACGTTAGCCTGACTTTAGCAGTTTAGTGCTGGGTAATTTCTGCACGCCCTCCCTCAACCACCATCCGCACTCCCCCCCCCCCCCCCCCCCCACTCACACATACTCCCCACCCCACACTCTTGGGAGGCCTTAAATGAGTTCTCAAGCTGCCGTTGAACATAGCATAGCGTGTTTAAAAGATCACAGGGCGATTAGCTTCTCTGCGGCGCTCGTGTCTACGAGCGCTGGCCTGTGCCTGTTAAATAGTCTCTTTCTCCCCTCACTTCATCCCTCAAATCCTGGAGAGCTCTTACAGCATGGACACCATAGCTTTGCTCCGGGGGGGTTGCAGGCCTGCCCTCTTGAGACAGAGAGAGAGAGAGAGAGAGAGAGAGAAAAGACAGTGAGTTAAAGCAGCCTGCTCCAGCCCCCTTCCTCCCCTGTTAGCGGTGGTGTAGTGATTGCCCTCGCCTGCTCTGTCAACTCTGACCAGCCCGCAGTGACATAATCGGGGATGACAAGCTCATCAACTGTCTGCTCTACCTGGTGCACACAAACACACACAGATAAAGGAGCGCACATGCACGGATACATTCACAAAGACACCTGTCTTGCATACGATGGGCTCCATCACCTGCTGTGGAGAGGATTGCAGAGTGATGTGATATTATGATGATGTGGTGGTGTATAATACCAGGGGACTGTTGTTCTGGTCAGTTCACCTTGAACAATGCTGATAGTGTTATGGTCACACAGGGCTACGTCTAAAGCAGTGGTTTTGAGTATACAGTATGAATGGCTATATTTGTTGTACTTGGACACTGGATGTTGTGATGTTTGTGAGAAACACACAATCTATACAAATGTCCACACAGTTTTTCACACAGTTCAGTTGACAAACAGTGAGAAAAAGCAGAATGTAAAAATTTGAAGGAAATTTCATTTACTTTTGTTGGTTACTTTTTTCACATGTGACATGTCCATGTCATAGTACGTTTTTGTATGAATTTATTATGACTAAAGCAATAGTCTAATTGATTTTTTTTTTATTACTGATACCATGCCATAGTTTGTCATAACACAAACTCTAAAGTTTGTGTGTAGCGAAGGCCATTAGTAGTCTTTTTTAATACTGCTGAAAGGTACATTCAGTTTACATACAATGACATAACACCTATTAATACTGTAAAATCCTTCCTGTGTGTGTGTTGGGCTAAGCCTGTGCGGTGTGCATTTTTGTATTGTAGAGCCTCTGGTTCTCTCTGGCTCTCAGCAGGCTTCCCAGCTGCACACCTGGCCAGATTAACGTGGAGGCATGGTACCTGAGGCAGGGACCTCACATGTGCTGAGATGATATGATGGGGATGATTACGGGGAACAGGTGTACCTGGCCATGTGTCCGTCTATCTGTCTGTCTTTTCGTCGAGGTACGCGCCGACCATATGTGGCCAGGTGTGGTTAACACCCCCACCTGTGCCATGTACGACTATAATCAATTTAACAGGATAGATTAATGATCAAATGTTCAAATCATGATTGCTTATCGACTTAAGCTAATCTCTTAATGCTACCGGTCTCCTCATGCTGTTGTGGCAATCATATTTTCCTGTTTTTTTGTATCCTTCCTGTTGAGTGTGTGTGTGTGTGTGAGAGACTATGTATGTGTGTGTGAGTATATTTATATGTGTGTGTGTGTGTGTGTGTGTGTGAGAGAGAGAGACTATGTTTGTGCTTGCGAGTGTATTTATGTGCCCCTTATTATCTGCCCAGCAAAAGTGTTTGAAGTGCCATCAGAGAGAGATGCCATAGTCTATACTGTAACCTGAGTTCCGTAAGTGTCTCTGTGATTTGCATGAAATGCAAAGCAGATGTCAGTAATCCTCATGAATGTAAAAGCAGCTCATTGACTCTTAACTGTTTTGTTAGCAGTGGTGGCAAGAAGGACTATGAATACCACATTGATGTAGCTATCACCTTGCATTTGGACTTGAGGAATATGCCTGTGAATAATGTGCATGTGGATGTGTGCCCATGTGTGCGACTGCGTCAAGCTCGAGGTGAAATGGGGGAAAAAGCAAATCTCTTTTAGGCATTATCAAGTGTCTCCCTTTAGAAATCCAACACGCCTTTCAATATTGAGAGTAAAAAGAACATGTTCAAGACTTTCTCCTGCCTGCTGGAATTAGTCAAAAGACCATTTTTAGTAATAAATTATGCATTGAAACAAAGAGATAGTCTCTTTTTTTGTTCTCTGCACATGGGCCCCGGCGAATGCCTTTAAAAATCTTTAAAATTGTCCATTCAACTCAAACTTACTGAGTGTAGCAAAAATGTCAAAGACATAAAGTCGGCGAAGATTGAATAAAATAATGCAGGGAGACAGATTAGTCATGCAGAGAGCCCGCACGGTCCTTTCAGCCGAGCACAATACCACTTTTTATAAGCGCTCTATCTCCACAAAAGGCTGCGTTCAATATATCGAGGATGATACATGGTCAGACGTGTAATCTCCCTTTGATTCCCTGCACTCATTCATCCCGGAACCTTTTCAGGACTGACACTGATGAGCTACAGGGCCCTGTCGGCTCCCCATGTTCACCACCACCACCCTGCCTCCGCCGCGGCCGGCCTCTCATCCGTCCATCCGTCTGCCTGTTTGTCTGTCCGTCTGACCGTCCTGTGTCAGCCTGAGTTCATCATGCCTAATACTGCTCTGCTGTAATGTCTTACACACACACACACACACACACACACGTAGATACACACATGTACACGTACGATATGCTCTGTGCGTGGGGAAGTTAGCATGCGCCATTTGGGTCAGATGGGGGTTGGCGGTGGCCGTGTTCATCAGTCGCCATTCGCTAACGACGTGGCATTCTGGCAGGCCACCGACTGACAGGAATGACGACGGCGCTGGTGCAGACACACACGAGCACGCGTGCGGCGCTTCCGCCTGACGTTGACGGAGCGCCACCGTGTCAGCCGAGGGTGAAAGCGCGTGATTGGGCTGGGGACCCCGGCGAGACATGGCGTCTGTCACTGGTTAAGATTTGAGGGGAACGCTCGACACAGACCCTCATGCATCATCTCATGCCGGACTGCCCTCTGATTGTCTGTGTGTGTGTGTGTGTGTGCGTGTGTGTGTGTGTGCGTGTTGGGAGGGGGTGGGAAAGCCAAGATGAGAGTTGACAAGTGTTGTGACTACTGTGCGTGGTCAGACATGGGCAGGGAGATGTTGTATAATGTTACTTACGACAAGATGTTGTACAAATATCTATGTATGTATCTATGAGTGCTTATTAGTCAGACAGGGCTTAGTGCATTATAATTTAGTGTGCTCTCAATGAGACACTTTGTGTGTGTGTGTGTGTGTGTGTGTGTGTGTGTGTGTGTGTGTGCGTGTGCATGTTGTCCTCGTGTATCATAGCAGCAAGGAGTGATTTGTGTGTGTGTGTGTGTGTGTGTGTGTGTGTGTGTGTGTGTGTGTGGGGAAAGAGATGAATCAGTATCCCTGGGAGATAGTGTGCTGCATTACTGACGGGCTTGTGCACCACTTAACCTAATCTAGCATATGATTATGAGCCCCAGTCAGGGGCGTCTCCCTCTCACGCTTCAGTGCCAGCCTGCCTATGCCCGCCGGGCGTGGCATAGGACAACCCCCCAACTACTCACACACACACACACACACACACGTCACTGTCACACACTCAAGCAGCTCCTCCCCGCTCCTCAACCCTCAGTCACCTCCCAAAAATAAACATCCCCTCCTCGTCCGCAAACGTCTTCTGCCTTACCTGAGGACAGTGAATGATGTGCACTAAATATTATGACTGCCTCATGTCCTGGGATAATTGATTTCCCCCCTCCCTGTATACACACATATACACACACACACACAGGTTCACACATACACACAAGTGTGCACACACAACCATTTACTTCCTCCGAGCTGTTCATTTTACAAATTCTATAACCTTTTAGAAATTCTTTCTGTGGAGAAGATTGCTGCCTGGCCTCAGATTCATTATGGTGATTGAATCCTCTTCAATAGAAAACTGTTTAAAGAGTGAGGGAGAGAGAGAAAGGGAGAGAGAGAGGGAGAGAGAAAGTGAGAGAGAGACATCTTCAGCGCCTGAGACTGAAGGCAACATGGGTTAAAAGCTTGTCTGGCTGGCATAATTCACTGCTGCTGAGCCAAACAATCACATCGCATTGTGACCTTCATATGATACAAAAAAGAGGAGGCCGTAAAAAAGCCTCCTGTCTCCCCCCTCCTTTTCTCTCTCCCTCTCTCCTTCCCTCCATCATTTCTAGCCCTCCCCTTCGTCTTCCACCATTTTTGGTCTGTGGAGCGCATCACAGCCTGTATCCAATAACGAATTAAATATCTAATTATTAACACTGCAGAAAGGGGTGCACATTGTGGAATAAGCCCCTTGCTCTAATCATTGAGTTGAAAAAGCAGCCTTGTTTACAATGGGAGATGATGTACATATATAATTTCTCCCTCTCCCTCACTCTCCTTCCCTTGCCCCTTTTTACTCGCGTAGCACCTGGACCTACACTATTCATCATGCCGATGACTCCGAACATGAATTAGTTTTCCTTTTTTATGTGCGAGATGAGAGGGCCAGATGGTATAAAATAAAAAAAGCAAAAAAAAAAAAGAAAGAAATGGAGGACATGGTGGGTGCTGTATGTTATCGTAGGGGTCCATGGTAGTACGGGATTAGGGTGGATTTTTGACGGCGTTTCTCTCTGAATTATAGCTTTTCACATGCCCTTCATTGTCATCTCTTTATACTTCAAACAAGAAATTGTCCAACTCTAATTAGTCGATATAATTGCAGCCGGATGAAGCGCTGCCAATCGGACCCAAGCTCGAGCAAGGTGGAGTGGTTTTGTTCTCCTTCGCTCCTTTTCATCTGTAGCTCCTGTTTTTTCCCCTCCTCTCTCTCTCCATTCCTCTCACTGTCTCTCCCCCTCTTTCTCAAAGAGAGAAAGGACCCTCTCGAGAGGTCTGGAGGTTACATGCGCATTATTAGAGCATCACTTGTGGGCAATTATGAGACCCTCAACATCCTCTGTACCTGCTGCAAGCTGCGGTTTATGGGGGACAAGTGCAGACATGAACAGGCCTTTTTGCAGCTGCTATGTGTTTCTCTTTGTATTTCACCCTCTCTGATTTTGACAGTGACACCGTGTGAAGCATTGTTTGTTTGTTGAGATGGAAGGTTTTAGTGCATGCCCTCTCAATGAACACTCGAGAACGAGAGAGACATGGTATACTACCTATATATCCCACTGGCTGTTTACCGGCAAATCGTTGGAAATTGGCACCATCATCGAACCGGCGGCTCTTGGGCTCTTCAGCAGGACTGCCGACCTTTGACTTCGGCCCCTGGTCCCTCTCCCTTATCACTCGACCTTTCCCCTGGAGTTCCTCTCCAGCTCACATCACCTTGAAGTACGCCGGTGATGGCTTTTCGGTTTGCATGTTGTCGGTGTGGCGCGGTGCTGCGCGACGCTCAGGTTGGTGTTGTCAGGTTAGACAGCTGAGATGGACCGGTCCTCCCCGCTCGGCAGGCCGTGGGTGGCCTCGGCAGTCCAGCCTAGCTGTGTTCAACAGTGGCGACAGCCTGGCATTGTCACATCATCAATCATGATTATAAATCCTAGTGCGTCCTTGCTACGTTAACTCTGTGACCCTATGCAGCCAATCTCAATTAAATCTCTGATGAATATATGATTCATCCACACGCACTGTCACTCGGCTGTCATTCATTCGCTGACAAGAGCCCCGCTTTTATTTTTGGCTCAGATGCAAATATCATCTGAGGGATTTAAAGAAAAAAAATAAAGAAAAAATAAACAACTCTGAGAAGTGATTATGACTGGGAGGAAGATGTTCATTCAACACCAAAGGGGGTTAAGCCAGAGTTTGGCTGGCAAAGGCAGGGCCAACTGAGACATATAGCTCCAAATCGGAAAAGTTTGAAGCATTGTTTTGAATCTTAACAAGGGGACTTAGACAAGGAAAATAATTTGTCTTTCTCTTTTTTCAGCTTTCCTCTTCCCATTGCATGTAACCAAGCACATAAATAGCTATCTTAACACTTGATGCTATTTTGAATAGCGGCAGGTCTCTGTGGGTTTTGGGGAGTGAGGCAATTTGCTTGTGAACAGGTGCATTTTTAATGCTTTCATACAATTAGAACAGAGTTTTAGCAGAAGCATTTTCCCTCTTTTTTTTCTTTTTGATCGCCTTGCCCATTTCATACCTATTTTGAATTGATTTGGCTCTCTAATTAAACTGAGGCGAAAATGTTAATTACCTAACAAGGTCACCTCTTTCTATTACCAAATATAGGGTTGTTCTTTTTTTTGCAGATTTCCCCTCTATCAACATTCAAAAGGAAAGCCAGGAAACAGTGTTAATTGCCTATCCTCAACCCTATTTTAACTTTGCATCTTACTCATGTAGTTCCATATTTAGCCCATAAAAAGAGTCTTATTGTATTGTCATTCCACTGCCGCTGTTCTTCTGTCTGGCACAATGTGTCCAGTCATCACAAAATCCCTTTGTTTAAACTCTAGGGGATGCGTAGAGGAGAAGTCGTGGACATATGGAGCTTTTAAATGGTGGTCTATTAGAAAAGAAGGCTGTGTCAGATGTTAAATCATGCAGCTGCTTTGCATTTAGAATGTGATTAGGTTAGTTAGATGACATTATTTCTTTAGATTCCTTTGAGCTTAAATTTAAAAATATAATGAGACTGTCTTCTTTTGTGTATATTGTCTAGTGCCTTGGCCTTGAAACATTTTTTGCTTCTTGATTGTTATTGTATACAAAGAACCTGTTGTGTAAGTCATGTATGAGTGTCTTGTGCTCTTTCCAAATGTTAGTTGCACACTCCAAAAATCTCACTTTCTTTTTTATTATTCGGGGTTGAACATTCAAACACAATGAAGTACTGTTGTTAGTTTGTTTCTTAGTTTGTTTCCAAGTGTTCTAGATCCCACCAGCCTCACAGGGCCAGATGTATATTAAAAGTCTACAAGCATCCATATAGAAATGTGGTTTAGATGTGGGTGGAAATGCTCAGTATGTTTGCACCATTCTAAACAAATCCAATGCCATCTAAAGCGGCAGCTCAAAGTAATGGTGTTTACATTCAAGTAGGAAACAGCACAGAAAAATATGAGTTTTCTACAACTTATTCTCGCTGGGAATACTGATAATTAGTGCATGTTTGTTAAATTGTGAATTTGATGACTCTAAGAGATTCACAGTTTTATTTCATTTATACTATAGGCCCAAGTTCCACATACCCTACATCATGGAGATGGAAAAAACATGGAGGTCAGCTGGCCTTGAGGAGAAAAGGTAAAATCAGCTACCATGATATTGTGATCATTTTTGTTCGGTACAATTTACGTGCGAACACTGCCCTAAAGATTGGAGCAAATATGCATGTTCTTTCATTTCTCTTCATAGCTTTTGATGATGATGTTTATGTGTTAAAGCCGTTGTTAAACAGTATCTACTATTTACCATAAAACCTTGATTTAAAGCTGAGTCCCAATTACACCATGTGCTAACTGCATGTGAGCAACCGACTGTCTTGTACTGTAGCTTTGAATGCTCTCTCAGTCCACACTAAATCCGTTATATATATCCCGGTTTATTGTGTCATATTTCTTGTTCAAAGTTGCAGAACAACATGGGCGACAGAAAAAAGAAATAGAAACGGGGGTCAGATAAAAGTTATGTTCAAAACGTTGCGCTGCATCGTGCTGCACAGCACTGTGCTCCAACAACTGCTCCCGAACCCCTTAAGAGATGTGCTAGTGACAAAAAATAGCATCTATGGGGTTTAGCCTCCTTGCTAACACGCTTGACTCCCAATACACTCAGTACACTTCACAATTCCGGATTAACTTATACTGGCAGATCAACTTCTTGGTTACGTCAATACATCGACAGATATGGGTCATATCTATTGTTGTTATCTTCAAGACTACCTTGTCTCACGTTAATGTAGACCGACTTGTGAAAATGTTGTGTGCCACTGCCTCCAGCAAATGGGAAAAAGGATTTAGAATGTACATTGCCAGCTACATTGACAACTACGAGGGTAAGTGAATGATGTGCATAGAGCCCATCCATGGCACAGAGTATATTGTTTCTCATTTGTTTAAGAAGTGGGTTTGGGGGGGGTTAGCCTGGCTAACACCAGATCGATTCTCAAAAGTGAATTGGTCTGGGGACCCTTTGTTTGCTTTCATTTGTTCAAGTACAGCAAGCACATCTTATAAACATGTCTTAAATGGAGTTGTTTACTCAATTCCATAGAAGATACATGTTCGTGACATTTAATGCTGACACCGTCAGCACAGCCATTGGTTTAGCCAACAGTGCTGCTAATATCATTGTACAAAAGCCTGTTCCATACCGACTAAGCACTTGTGATTGGTTCCTGGATTTTTGGTGATTTTGGAAATTGGTGTGAGTTGGAGGATAGCCAGATTGGTCTGCAGAGCAAATGCAATTCACTCACAGGTTTGTCTGGGTTCACCCAGCCACACCCAGCCACAAACAGTGATGTAGCCTACTATAATGTTCAGATAAAGTATTCAGAATATTTCCAACTATCTTCAATATAATAGAATAATACATACACGTTGTATGTGAACCCCTATACTATATGTAGCAATCAAAAGCCATTCAATCAAGCAGTCAAGCCATTCAGTCACGCAATCAAGACACGCAAAAGTTAACTACTTCAATTCATAACTGCTTATTGTAGGTTCTAAAATCAGATGAAGCCCTTTTATGAACACCATTTTTGCACTGGGAGTGCACAGGCCCCCTCACCACACCCACCTTGCTGCAGCCCTGTACATATAATATTGTAATCTGTCCACCACTGTACAAATATGTACACGTATGCTGTTGTACTTACCTGTTCTATGCTAAACTATAAGTATTTCCCTTCATTTGCACTTTTGGTTAGATGCTAAATGCATTTCATCAGCTATGAACTCTGAATAATGACAATATGAATCTGTGTTGAACTGTGCTGTGAAGGCCAGTATACTGTACAGGGTTTCTGACTTGGATCAAAAGGCATCATGTACAGCCACAGCAGCTAGTGGGGCAGGTGTAGGTCTTCTTTATTTTCAGCATGTCTTTAGACCTTTGACAAAACTTTGGTGAAATCTCACATCATGTAGATCTTTGGCCTTTTGAGCCTTGCTTTTTTTGTAAACCTATCCTTGAATTACTTGAAAAGGTTGACTTACTGTCCACCAATCTGATCAGTCCATAGCTGACCAGGACTTCTCAGTGTAGCCAGGTTGTTAATCCTGCATTCAGTGCATCATTTATCTGCATCGGAAAGCAATATTTCTAATGGTGTGATGTGATGGACTTGCCGTCCAATAGCACTATTGATTGCTGTTGTCCTGGCTGCTGCCATGTTGTTTTCCAGAGGCGTACCTTGACCTGGCGGAGAGCCCTGCCTGTTCTTAGTGAGACGTGCAGGGGATGGGGCCGCCGGGTGGGCAAGGGTGATGGGAGGGAAGCAGCAGTGAAATTAGGTGTGTAATGGGAGGTTGATGGGGAGAGATTGTGTGTGGTGACCTCAGCTCAAGTTCCTATCCTCCCCTATCTGCAGCATCCTGCCTTACCACTTGGCCATGCCCTTCTGTGTGCACCCTGTCATATACATTCACTTTCTCTCGGTTAGACTGCGTCTCTCTCTTTCTCTCTCTCTCTATCTATTTCTCTCTCTCTGTCTCTCTCTCGATCCCCATCCCCATGCTAGCCTGCTCGCCCCTTTGGCTGAAGAGATGCAGAATGACAATTATTGAAAACACAATTAAAATGGGTTAATCAGATTATTTGTACCGGATAAAGCCTTTGGGATGACATTGAAAGGTTTTTTTTTTGAAAAATCCATGCCCTTCTCCGAACAATGATTAAAAAATATGTGCCGTAGAATGTGGCCACTGTTGTTATGCCAGGGTTTCTAAACTGGTGTTTACATGCGAGTGCCATTGTGTTCCCATGGGGGGTTTCAAGCCAACTGGTTGGATACCATCAATGTTATGTAACTGTCCATGAACTCAAAAACAGTGAAAAAAGTTTCAGTTGTTCAGTTGTTTAGTCATTTTGCACAGTGTGCTAAAGAGAGCAGTGCGGTTTGACAGGCCACTGACAACAGTAGCTGAATGGTTGACTAATGCTTAAATAGCAATTAATACAGCAGTAGAAGGACACCAAATTAAGCCATTGCCTCGCAGTGCGGAAGATCTGCAGTCATGACTGTGCCACACTCTCTGGCTAATGTCAGAGTCAAGAGGATTTTGTCTGTGTGTCAGATGAAAAGTTCTGTGCACCTGGTGGCATTAAAGTCATGTAAAGTCATTTGCATTTTGACTGAAATCAAGTAATGTACTTCATACCCATTTCTTAGAATCCCAAAAGCAAGCATCTGTGAGGACAGTATGTGCTAACTGTGCCTTTGAGATTTATTTGAGCCACTTATAGGCACCATTTCAGACAACCCAAAATGAGGGCCTTGACAATTGATCTCATTTTGTTGATTCAAATCAATCTGTGTCTTAGAGAGAAGAAATGTTTAGGGTTAGGCCATTAATGAAGTTTTAGTAGATATTATTCTGAATCATTTCACAAAATGTCATGACATGGCATGAGTAGGAGACGTACAGCCGCACTGTCTTCCTCTGCCCCCTCACTGGCCAGTCAGGTGAGGAATGTCATCTCCTGTAGTCTAACCAGGTTACCATTTGAATCTAAATCCATGCTTTATTCACAACAGCTGGTAATTTAGTATTATGGGACAATTAAGATATTTGACATCATCCACAATAAGCCAGGTCAAACACTCAACCTTATCCCCAAACGCTACCCCCCCCCCTCTCTGTCTGTCTGTCTCACTCTCTCTCTCTCTCTCTCTCTCTCTCTCTCTCTCTCTGTGTGCCTGTCCTTTTATTGCAGTGTACTTCAATTGAATTCAGGTGTGCCCAGTAGACAAGGCAAAAGGTTGAATGTTCTGGTGAAGCATTAGAGTGAGACACAGAGAATAACATTAAACACTTCCATCCATGTATAACGTCGTACATGTGTGTATGGTTCATGTGTGTGTATGTTTTCATCCCTGCTCATGTGATATTGTGAACTACATTTCATGTTGTGAATGTAGACAAACAGATGTTATTGTATATTTGGGACAGTCACTGAGTTGGGCTGTGTCCCCACTCCTTTCCGATGGTTCACTTGTCTCATTTGGGCCAGGTTGTGATCAGCAACACTACACACATTGCACTAGCTATGATTCAGTGCAGGTTATGTGCATTTGTATGTGCATATGGAAGTGTTATGGGATAATTAAGCTATTTGTGTGAGTGGATGCCAGTATAGGCTTTGGGGATTGGTCCAGATCTATGTATTTATGTTTACATAACTAGCTTACATTTCTAACTAACTTTCATTCTTTCTCTCTTCATTCCTTCATTCCTCTCTTTCACTTCTATATTTCTTCTCCTCCTCCTCTTCCCCGTGGTGTTTTTCTGTCCCTTTGTGTCTTTCTCCTCTCTCCATCGCTGCTGCTTGTTTTCCTATTTATTGCTATATTTATTTTTTGCTGAAAAGTCAGTCTAGTTCATTTGCTAGTCAGTTGGGCAGAGAGGCTCCCTATTCTAAAGCTTTTATTAACATCATGGCCTGCACAACAACAGCCCTGGAATCTATTATTCATTAAGTGTAACCAATATAAAATTTAAAACAGTGTGGTTTTTTGTCAAATTATGTAAGGTCAGCATAATTTTCTGCCTATTACTAATATCTATATCATCTTTGCCTTAGTCAGCTCTATTTAAATATGCAATCATTTACAGCTTTTGACTATATGTGTGTGTGCACCCAATTTCCAATATTCCTCTACTACACTTTTTATGCTGACATCAATGGCAAGCTATTAAAGACAGTATTTCATTATTGGTTCCTCGTCCCCAGTGGTTATTTACAATCCTATATATACTAAGCACTGATATTAAAGGAGACCATTTTAATGAGGTGCTATCTGCCTTAGCAATATGTCTTTCTCCGAATGAGATTGTGTTTAAAGATTTTATCAAGAAATGGCTGTTCGCTGGGGTTATGTTTTGTCCATGAAATATGCATTTCATATCTCTTTCATTTCATTAACATAATTTAATTTGTGCTTTGCATTCTGTGCATAATACATATTTGATTTACAAAACAAATATTTCCATTAGAAAATGAATTTCATGCAGGCAAAAGGCAGAACTGAATGATGTATTGTAAGGAAATAAGAAAAAAAGAATTGTATTATCTTCTTACTCAAAAAAAGCCCTGGCAAGGAAAAATACTCAATAGACTTCTGTGTGTGTGTGTGTGTGTGTGTGTGTGTGTGTGTGTGTGTGTGTGTGTTTGTGTGTGTGTGTGTGTGTGTCTGTGTCTGTGTGTGTGCGCGCGCGTGCATGTGTGTGTATGACCGAGAGAAAGATAGGGTGTTTATGCTTGCGTGTCTCTGCATACATGTGCCACTTTGTGTGTGTGTGTGTGTGTGTGTGTCTGTGTTTTGTTCCTTCCCATGTGTGCGCATGTGTGTGTCCCTGGCTGTGCACATATGTATGGGCATGTGTGTCTATGTCAACAATATGTAAATTTGCATTAGAACTGCAATGGAAGCAGAGAGTATATTGCATTAAGTTTAAAGCAGTATAACTCAGATTGATTTACATTGCGTACTGTGACAGTTTCTCCCTGGTGTTAGCTAAGTGTTCAAGCGGAAATGTGGCTTGGGTCTGCTTTTTTATCATCAATAAAATACAGAGGAATATTATAAAGATATATCTCTGTTTTCAGTGGCACAAAAGAGGAGCACACATCCATTTTAATTCGGTGTCATTTTTAAGAGCATGCATGGTTACACAGGAAACTATGCCATATGAAAAGGTGCTCTGTGTTGTATTTCACCCACCAGTTTGCCATATATCAAACAGCTGTGTCATCTTCATGATGCCGTGTTCTCAGCCTCTCCCAGCCAGGATGGTCTCCTAACGGGGGGTGTTCTCTAAATGTCTGTTTAGAGGTCTTTAGCCACCTCCCCTTGTGACCCAGTCCTCCACGTTTAAACCAGTTCCTGATGAATTATTGAGTTCATTCCTTTCTGTTTCCTCTCTCTCCTCTGCTTTCTGGGAAATGCGACTAGTTTTAATTAAAGCAGTGCACTTTGCTAGTTTAAAGGCTATCAGTGGCTGCTTGATAAGTTGCGAGAGCTCAGGGCTTTGGATAACAAGGAGCGTTTAAACTGGCCCTGGCGAGTTCATATTAATTTGGCTTATCTCCCCGTATAAAAAATCCAGGTAGCATTGAGACAGATCCCCAGCTTTAATGAGCTCAAAATGTAAAGTCAGTGTCAGAACACTCCACTTTTTTATTTCAAAGGGAGTACGAAATAACTTGTCTGAGCTAAAAGCCAAACAGTGAGATCTATGTTTCAGAGGTAACTAGTATTAGGAGGGATTTCAGGCTTGTCTGACATGCGGCGTTGAAGGGAGGGCTTAAAATAGAAAGCGCAGGTATGCGGGAGTGGGGCTTATACCTGCGCTTGCCTGCGCCTTTGGCTGCGCTGAAGGGAGAACGATGAGAGGATCTTACAGGTTTTAAAATCTTTTCCTTTCCCCCCTCTTTTTTTTATAAAAAAAGGGAAATCATCCACCCATTTCATCATCGTCCTGCCATGAAGGTGATTGCCTGCCCGGCTATGGCTAAGTATTTCTTTGAGTCTGTGACAGGTATGTTTAAACTTTGCTTTCCCCGTGTGAGGAGGCAGAGCGGGCACGGAGGGAAGGAGGAGAGGGAGGAGAGGGAGGAGAGGGAGGGAGGGGTGGAGGTAAGGAGATGGAGATCAGGCTTTTGTGCCGTGGAGGTGGTGAGTCTCTGGATGACTCTGTAACTTAAGCCTCCTCTCATCTCCATTTTAAATAGTTAGCTCTCTTGATCACAGGAAATCCTGCAGGAATATGTATATGAACTGCAGATATTAAAGAAAAGTGTTTTTCTTTTTTTTAATGTGGCATTTGAGGCCTGATTCACGAAAGCCCCTGCACGTTTTAGCACTCGCGAAGCCAACACCTCAGTAAAAGAACGATTACAGGTCCAACATCGCAGCTTATCAGTTGGGCTTTGCATGTGATGAATCCCCTTGAACAAATTCAACTTTTGACTAAATCCCAGTGTTGTGCTGAGGGGCCCCGAGAAGAAGTCATCTTAAAGTTGCAGATGGTTCTCCACCACATCTGATCACTCTTCCAGGCTGTGTACACAGTGAGTACTTGCGGTCACTCTCCCTAGCACGGGTGTCTATATGGTGGATATGGACAGATATAAACTGTTTCAGTGCGCCTTGTTGTCCAACCGCAGGAGTCCGGCCGTGATTTGTTTGTCATCGCCGTTCATTTCTCACCCCCTCCTTGCCATCCATCCATCAGGCCCTTACTCAATGAGCACCTTATGGAGTTAGACATAGCTGAACAGTCAACGTCCCCGAGGAACCATGCATCATGCGCTGCTCTGCCTGACACCCAGCGTCGGAGTCCCTCAGCCATGGCACCAGAGGAACCACAGGGCTCCTGCAGACCGGGGACACCGGTACCACCGCCTGTTTGTTAACATCCCCGTTGGAGTCGGGGGCAGTGAGGAAGGAGGAGGAAAGAAAGAAGAGGAGGAGGAGCAGGAGAGAGAGAGAGAGAGAGAGAGAGAGGGAGGAAAAAAATCAATCTAATACTGCAGAACTATCAGATCATATGAAATGATGGATTCTTGGTCGCAGCATTCAGCCTCTGTCTGCCGAGCTGTGCAAATCAATTCAAACAGACACAAAGAGCAAACACACGCGGTGCGCCACAATAGGAAATTGAAGCTGAGCCTCCCTTTTTAAAATATGCCTCTACATATTTGTCTTGTGGATTACCATTCTGAAATGAAATTTGAACAGTTACTTAAAATAATATGCAAAAGATATTTCCTGTTTTGCCGTGCCGCTTGTTTGTTGGAGATGTGGGGTAGCAGCGACATGGCCTCCGTGTAAACAGCACATGCGTGTGTCGTCCCGGTGATTATTTTTCATAAACATTTTTTGTGGGCTTTATCCACCATGCAGGAGGGTTGTGTTTCGTTTGGCTGTTTGTTTTTGTGTCGTTGTGGCTTTTGGGAAAAAATATTTTTAGAATCCCAGACCTCTCCTGATGGCAGCCGCCTGGTTGCTGCATCGTGTGAAATGAGCGCTAATAGTTTTGTGGAGAGCTTCTTCATTTTCTCGGAGAAAATCAAGCACTCGTCTTATTTGTATGATAATGATAATGGCAGTTGCCCATCTCTTGAGTAGTGCATTTTGTCAAATGCCTTCACAACCCAGAGGTAAAGTAGCTGTCATATTGATGAATGAATGTCAAGCGCATGTCATCGGGTAGACCTAAAGGTCATCAGTAGTCCTTGCATGGTCTAGCATTTTCCTAGTCACTCACTGTCATCACCCACTTTGTATATCCATAGGACAATATACAGATGTCACTGAAAATACAACACATCGATGTCATGCTATCCTACAGTGTACAGACATCATTGTCTTGCACACATAACGTAGATTGTGATGCAGGTGATATATGCAGTATGTGTTAATATATAGATTTTCCTGCTTTCATCAACCCTTAGTATCAGGATGGCTTGCCAGATGGCAACTGACAGTAGCTGATCTCTGGGGCTTCAACACAGAAAAGTGTGCTTTCAGGTTAACTAATCATTGTGTTACGTGTGTGTTTGATTGTCTTTGTGTATGTGTGTATGGAGCTGGTGGCTGGCATGGAACATGGCCAATCACTATGCCCACGTAACTTTTCAAACTGGCATCGTCAAGAACCAAAGCAAACAGTAGGTTCAGGCACAAAGATCGATTTGCTTGGCTCTGCAGACATTGTTTGAAATCTCCCAGCCTTTGTGTGTTTGTGTGTGTGTGTGTGTATGTTATCACCAGCATAGAGAGAGAGTGTGTGTGTGTGTGTGTGTGTGTGTGTGTGTGTGTGTGTGTGTGTACGTGTACGTTATCCCTACCGTAGAGTGCACCGCAAGGCGGGATGATCTATAGGACTTTCCAGAATCTCCCCGCTGCCACTGCCTTCATAAAGCTTGTTTAGCGTGGCACATTCATTTCAGCTGCCCACTTCACTTGCACTCGCTCTGCATTGGTAATTGAAGTGATTCTTACTGTGCGGACTGTGAAGGACACAGACCCAACACTGCCCAGTGGCAGCTCTTCTCTGCCTGCACAAGGCCTCACTCTCGCCCGCCATGGGCGGGCTGCTAGGGGGATGAGCCTTACCTCCAGGAGCTCTGAATCCTCTCCTGCGCCACTCACACAATGGCCCTCTCCTCAGGTCACTGAGGGTGTGCAGGTGTGGGCTTCACTCCAAATGAGCCTTAATTACTCCATTGAAGTAATCAGTGGCTTGATTGGTACAGAGCCTTTTCTATTCTCCCCGTTGCCCTTAAGTAAACACTTAAGAGAACTGACAGGAATGGTGCCCATCAGCGAAAGCACCCCAATGCTAACAATTAGGTCTGTGAATTGGAGATGATTTGCAGCAAAATTAATTAAAGCTGTGTGTTGCGTGGCATGTATTTCCTTTAATCACTGGCTGAACTCAATGAAATACAACTTCCAGGACTTTTTGATACATATGCACTGGTGGACCAGACTGAGCTTGACAACACTGTTTGTTTGCGTTCCCAGCTGGATGGTGGATGAAGGTCACCACATCTGCCTCTCCCCAACCCCTCCCCTCTCCACTCTGCCGTCCCCCCCCACCCTGAAATCCGCTGCGTCCACTCGAGGGCCTCCTCTCCAGAGCCTCTCCAGCTCCAGCAGCCGGCTGCATATACACACATCCTGCGTCGCGCAGGATGGACGGACACTCGAGCCCGCCAACGCGTCAGCTCACAACCGAGACATCTGGACGATTGTCACGGACGTTACGGTCGCTGATCGTTGACGTCTCCCATGGGGCAGTGGCGTAGAAGTCGCTCTTGCGTGAGTGGGAGTGTAAAGCAGATGCTGCCGTGTGTGGGTGTCACGTACAAGCAAGGAACTCACAGAAGTGTTTGCTATTTGTGAAATTTCAAAACACCATGTCAACTCGCCCAATCCTCATTACGGGTGCAACCTTTTTCCACTTGATTCTTTCTTATGCGTCCGTATGGATCGGTCACTGCAGTCAGGGATCAAAGAGCAGAAATGGGAGAGCAAGCAGCGGCTCGGAGTTGAAACGAAAACAGGATGAATGAATCATACCTTTTTACTGGAGCACCTCTCTCCGGTTGACAGTGTTTGTCGCTCATGATGGAGAGTAATTCTGTATAACAATTCAATGTAATGATATATAAAAATGGGTGATTACGCCCTAATTCAATTGCACAGTAATCAAATTGCAGTAATGGCCTTTATTTGGGACCTCAATTTATACTTTTCCCAGAAATCATTAAGCAATTTGCTCTTTAAATCCACTTTGAACACATGCACACACACATATACACACACACACACACACACACACACACACACCGCATACACACACGTACTGGCACAAAACAGGCACACAATAGTGTTATGGTAAATGAGTAGAAGGCCCAGCTGGTTGAGTTGCTGGGAGCCGTAAGGAGAGGACCCTTGTCAGAGTCCCAGGGAAACAAACACGATTCGCCTTTGGTGCTTTTTGGACGGCCACACGGCCCTGTATGCCAACGTGCGGCCCTCGAAAGATGCTGGATTTCAAGTCTACAGGTGCGCTTTGCAGGTTGGCTGGCCATTTGTTACCACTGGCTTCTCCACAGTTGACACGTTTATCCCGCCACCCATCTGCCAACGACACCGCCTCTCGGCTACCTGTTGAGGTCTGCCCTCCCTGGGTTGCCGCTGCGCTAACTTAACTAAGAGGGGGGCGTTTAGGGGCAGCGGCAGGCTCCCGTCTCATTCCCACACGCATGCACGAGCCCTCATGATACCACTGTCGGCGCTGATATGCATGACGTGCCATTCTGCATGATATCAGGTCCGGATGATTCCGCCGCTCGCTCTCCCCCCCTCACCCCTCGCCGTGGGGAGGCGGTGGCGGCACGGAGCGCTCAGGCACGACTGATTCCTCTGCCTCCTTAAGAGGCCTGTGAGATGCGCGACGCTGCAGGCTGTGTGGCATCCACTTAGGCGCAGACAGCTCCAGATAACCCCGCGCTCAGCAACCACCCCCCCACCTAACCACCCCCCCCCCCCCCCCTCCAACCCCAAACCACACAGCCAGAGGAGTGACAGACTGCAGCGCTTTACTACAGTGTCGGAACCAAACACGTGGCTTCCTTTTTCCTTATTTGCTCTTCTCTCTTTTACTGTGTCTGTATCTCAGCCTCCTTTACTTCACCCTTCCTTCTCTCAGTCTTTCTACTCTCTCTCTCTCGCTCTCTCTCTCTCTCTCTCTTGTCTAGTGTCTCTTGTCTCTGTCTCTCCCAGTCAAAGTGGCAGCACAGCGGTGGAGCTGTAAGAAGTGACTGGCTTTGATATCTGTGGAGTGGCGGCCTGCAGCAACGCTGCTCGGCTCCTCCTAAAGCTCTCAGCGCCGCGTGGAGCATGGCCCACACTCAGCCCGTGTGTGTGTGTGTGTGTGTGTGGACTCCTCACTCACACTGACAATCGTACTCTTATTCTGATATTGTTCTATACTTTTCAACTTGTCCCTAGAACTTTATGTTGCTCTCTATTCAGGGGGCAGTGTGAACTCTCCCAGTGCTGATTGGTAGGGTGAGGTGTGCGGTTCTGTGACAGCACATTTTATCTTCACGTTTTATTCGCAAACAGACCGGATATGTTATTTTAAATATACAAACACTGGTGACATTATTGTAAAAATGCAAATCAAAACACTCTCTACTGATGCAAGTCCAGACACACACACGCAGAGCTGAGTCGGAGAATAACATTTGCACCGTTTTAAACCTCCACACCGCCTGGCCAGCACATTGGACGGCCCAGTGCCGATAGGTTGGTTTACTGTCAGTGGCAGATAGCCAGGGTCTAATGGAAAGATTCAACACAGCCAAAGAATTGGAATCATTTTTGTGATAAAGTCATATGTTCAGCCTTGAACAACTGGGAGATAATGTTTTGGCTCATTATAATTCCCTGTGTGTTTAAACAGGCGGCACAGAATGCAAACAAAAGCAGATGAAATTTGAAAAGTATTATCAATATTGCAGATAGCGGATGCCCTTTCCAATCAGCACTGGCATATCTCTCACTGCAAATGTATGGTTGAGTAGTTCATTCATTTCTATTAGCCTGTTGTATGTTTCTCTTTCCCTCATATATATTTATGCAGAATTTATGAAAAGGCCAAACAAACTGCCATTAGATATTCCTTTAATTCACTGAGCCGGCTGGCTAAAGGTAGCCGGGTACATTTAAAAGGCATTAGTTTGCGGTGACTGATATTTTTCTGAGCGCTCTCCAAACGGCCATTTCTCACAAGCCACTGCTACAGTCCAGTACATTTATAGAAAGTGCGCTCTGTGTGTGTGTGTGTGTGTGTGTGTATGTGTGTGTGTGTGTGTGTGTGTGTGTGTGTGTGTGTGTGTGTGTGTGAGAGAGAGAGAGAGAAAGTAAGTGAGTGAGTGCGTGTGTGATTCTTGCATGGGAGTATCCTTCTGCACGCCACTCTATGTATTCTTCTGGTCTCTTAATAGCAAGCTGCTGGACCAAAATAATTGTCATTTTCCAGCCAGTGGGCCTAAAGTCATACAACATAATGAAATGTCTAAAAAAGAGTAGGGGGAAAATGGCAGACAGGAGGCATGCTAAATCAAATGCTTGCAGATCTGAATAATTTAGTGGCATGTGAAGGCGGAGAGGAGGCGAGAATGGAGGGGAAGTGTGGAGTCTTAAGGATCGTTTATGTTCACGCCAGTGCGTGTTTGTGCATGTGTCTCGCTGACCCTGCTCACGCCGACCTCAGTGCAAAGAACAATCATAAAAATGAAGAAAGATCCGGTCCGGAAACCCAGCGAGGGCTTGTGCTTGTTAGCAGGCCAGGGTTGGGGGGGGGGGGGGGGGTGGATGTGTTGGGGAAGGTGCTGCTCCCGCCTGTCTCTCCTGCGTGCTTGGGCACTAAGTGTTCTCAGACAGAGTGATGGGTTGATTTAAGCTCTGGTGTGAGCGAGAGGAGATAAATGTCAGTGGTGCTTCTCACCCCCCCCCCCCCACACACACACACAACCCACCCTCGCAGATCCATCACCTGCTATTGAGGGTAATGAGCAAGGCGTGGAGGTTAGCACATTAAAGCAGACCGACCTTGCAAGGCACTGAAGAAAGGAGGAGGGGGGAGAGGAGAGAGGGAGGGAAGGAGGAGTGGAGAAAGAGAAGAATACCCTTCTTCCCTCCAGCCTCTGCATCTGCAGGACTAACACCTGGCTGACATTTTACACGAGCTCAGGTACCCGAAAAAACTCTCCAGTAGATGACTCACATATGACCACACAAACAGCACTCGGTGGACTATGGAAAATGAATGCACATGTAAGACACACACAGAGCTAAGTGTGAAGCCGTGCAGCAAACGTGAGCATGTGCAGCAGTTTGTCCAAGTTGTGTGCGGTGCGGCAGTGTTGTTGTGAGCATGTGCAGCAGTTTGTCCAAGTTGTGTGCGGTGCGGTAGTGTTGTTGTAAGCATGTGCAGCAGTTTGTCCAAGTTGTGTGCGGTGCGGTAGTGTTGTTGTGAGGCTGCTGGGGTCTAATGGAGACACAGGTTTATTGTCACTGAAACAATTTGGCTGTGTGTGCAGTGAACTGCCTGCTGCTGGTGATATAGTGGAGCCAGCGCCTAGTCAAGGCTGACATATACCATCCAGTGATGACAGGAGACGGCGAACACACATGCACACACACACACACACACACATACACACACACACACACACACACACACACTCCTAGGAATCAACACGCAGCCACTCAATAGCACTATCACAACCACTGAGTATGAGGATATGCTCTCTTTCTCTCTCTCTCTCTCTCTCTCTCTCTCTCTCTCTCTTTCTCTCTCTCTTTCTCTCTCTCACACGTTCTCTCTTTCTCATACACACTTGGAAACACACACAAACACTGTCTTCTCACATTTTTTCTCTGTTATAGTCCCTCCCTCTGTTCCATACACACGCATAAACACAAACGCATATGCACACAGAGCTGTTTATATTTAATCACTAACATACACTTCCTTTATGCATGTGCACAGTCGATCCACACGTGTGGTCGATTAGTCGTCTCTCTTTGCAGTTTACTCCTGCACTTGATACACACACACACACACACACACACACACACACACACAGCAAGAGACACACACTGGCCTGTAAAGTGTTCAGCAGATCAATCCAAGTCATAACGTCACCAGTTCCATCCCAGGCAATGGAAAATTCCATATATAAAATATCACAATGAAAACCATCACAGTTATGCTTATAACACAACCCAGCACATCTGACAATGGCCTGACCAGATCTTAGAGTTAGCTGGCCTCTCTAAAGACCACCAGATCATAGCTGAACAGTATATTATTGCCAACATATATTAAGGGCTTTTGTTTATTTTTTAATATGTATGTATGCATACTATGTTTGGCATTCCATATTTATAAGGGTGTCCCAGGCTTCTCTGTGTCTCTGTGTCTCTGAAGTTTCCCAGCAGGGAGACTGTGAGAGGCATGAGCAGGAGCGTCCCCATGGGTCTTGTACGAGAGGAGATGGATAAGAGGAATCAGACTCAGCTGGCCTGGAGCTCAGGGCCAGACACGTCACCTCGAGGTTGCCAGTTTAATCCTCCCCCTTAAAGAGCACTGCTGTGGGACTGATACTGATGCATGTCGTGTGTCCTTACCCGCGCCATGGATCTCTCAGAGTGGACAAGCAGTCACACATGTTGCCTCTGTCAAACTGTCACAGAGAAATACATTTTTAATGAATTAATACAATTTAGGATTTTTACAGATTCAGTGACGTTATATTCTTGTAATAAATGGCTATTTAAAAATATTTAAAAGCTAGATGTTTTTTGCGCAAACAGTATTTGGCCTGGTCACAAAGGCCATGTAAAATAGCACATAAATATCAATAGCATAGAGATCTGGGAATGATATGATTGTGTGATTGGCACTTAAAATCAATCTATGTGTGTTGTGGGATTGCTTTGGCTCTAATGGTTTCCCTTCTCCATTCAGACGCGGCCGGGGCAAAGTTCTGATGTGTGAAATCACCCGCAGGCTCGTGCTGGGTGTTCCTTCCATGTCGTCGGCCTCAAAGTTGGATTAAAGAGGAAGTAAGTAAGTGTGCATATACAGAAAAAATGAGCGACTTCCAAGAAGTATTAGTTCTTTTTTTTTTAATTTTAGCAAGATGAGGAACCCGGAATTTAAATGAAAGAATCGGTTTTCATCCAGCTAATAGTAATCCATAATCCAGCCAACGTGTCTTAACCACAATGTGGTTGGTCTGATTAACTTTAATGCTTTCCCTCTCCAATTTATTGAAATGTTGGAATGAGCACATTCCGTTTGGAACCAAAGACTGCTTCTCTTTCTGGGGCAGGGGGGAAGGAGAGATAGACTTGGAGAAAGAGAGGGAGAGAAAGAGAGAGGGAGTCAGTGGAGTGATGGAACAAGAGCTATAAAGAGAGAAAAAGATGTTAAAGAGGAACAAGAGACAGAAGAGGGGGATGATTGCTCAGACAGAGGGAAAGCAAAAAGAAATATTTACCCTCGAACTACAGGGGGTATAATGGTCCATCTGAGATGTGTTTTAAGGGCAGTGTGGGAGGTTTCATTTTTCCCCCCTCTGATCTAGAAATGGCACAATAAGAGAAAAAGGAACTGGTCGGGGCAAATAATTAAACGCGGCAAAAGGATAGTGGTTTCATTTTCAGACACACTTCAAATGAATTTCCGTAATGATCCCAAAACCTTGAAAAGGCAAATCCAATCAAACAATATCTAGTGGGCTTCATTTTCTGTGCTCGGGAACGACCCCCTTTTGTCAAAGGGCGAGTTGGGAAGACTGCGGGTCGCGACAGTCATACCAATGAAGGGGACAATTTGGTCTAGTTAAAGCTATTATCCTGTGAGTGTGAGCACGTAGACACACTATAGCTTTAACACTTTTCAGGCTTTGATATGAGTCATTGTAAATGATGCCGCCGAAGGTCAATTGCAGAGTTCAAAATGGCCGCTGGAGGAGGAGAGGAGAGAAAATTATGTTCTGTTTTCTCCACCCCCACCACACCACCCTCATCGTCCCCTTCCAACAGACACACACACACACACACACACACACACACACACACACTCACTCACCACCCCCTTTACTCAGACACACATTGCAGCGTTTACTTCAAAACAGCCTCTGTCAGAGCTTGTCGTTTTGAGTGGCATGTCCAAGTAATATCTTGTCTTTTTTTCCCCCTCTCTCTCTTTTTTTCCCTCCTTTTTCCTTTTCTTGGAGGAGCATGATGCCGGCCCATTGTTTTTACTCCCTTTACCTTTAACCATTTGAGGGGTAATCATGCGTGATGACTGGAATAAGGCACGAGTGGATGAGCAGCAATGCTCCACTGACCTTTTGATTCTCATTATTGGACATCCAAAATACTGCAAAAAACCCTCCCAATATCCCTCTAAATCTTTGGGGAATCTTCAGGCAGATGCGTTCACTGACCGTAATGTTCTCGTTGTGAGCATCTGTGTGTGTGTGTATGTGTGTATGCGCGTCTATGTATTATGCGGATGTGCGTGGTGTTGTTCTCCGCTAAGTGTTCCAGAGACAGTGAGCAGGCTGTTTATGTGTGTGAGTGTGTGTTGCTGTAGGTGGGGTTGTACTGGGAGGGGGGGGTTGTAGAACCGCGCTCAGTAGCCGGTGTTGAGCAGTGGTAATGCTGTCACAGGGGGGCAGTCTGGTGCATTTGGCCTTTGGGCCTGCAGGTGTGGAGTCCCCCTCTCTTTAGCGCTCAGCGGCCGCTCCGATCCGTGCTGAAGGCCCATTACCGGAATCATCTGGAGACCGTCTCTTCAGGAGCCTGCCTCCGAGACTCACACTCCACGGCACAGCACAACACAGCAATACAAAAGAGCCCTCTACAGCTAAGAGTTATGTTCACCATACACACACACACACACACACACACACACACACACACACATAGGAAATGTGCCAAACAAGCATTACTCTAATCACTACTTTGAAATAGGGAGGCTATTTTTATAAAGTGCATTGTGCACTGCATGCAGATCCAGGGAAGGGGTGAAAAAAATGAATGTGTTGAAGTGGATACATTGTAAAGCAGCATTAAGTATTTTAGGTATGTATGCGGGCCGCCTGGCGAACGGAGCACCCCCGTGGGGGGGAGGGAATGGTCTCTTCCACAATTAATGTGGCGCACCTGTGATGCTCGATAAAGAGCGCTGCACTGTGCACAGGTGTGGAACATTAATTCTGGGGGTGTTCCTTGAAAAGACAGCCCCCCCTCCCCCCCCCTCCTCCTCCCCACTCCCCTCTACCACTAGCCCCGCACCCAACACCACCTTCCCACCCCCCAGGTAAGAAAAAAAGCAAGAGGAGAAAAAAAACTGAAGGGAAAAAATAGCCCCTCACCGCTGCTGTTCATTCAGAGTGATCTGTGTGCAAAAGTATGCAAATGAATATGCAGCATGCTAATCAATCCTGTCCTTCACACAGATTGAAGGGGAAGGCAGAAAGCTGCTGGAGCACACGAGACGAGAGGAGAGAGGAGAGGAGAGGAGAGGAGAGGAGAGGAGAGGAGAGGAGAGGAGAGGAGAGAGGAGAGGAGAGGAGAGGAGAGGAGAGGAGAGGAGAGGAGAGGAGAGAGGAGAGGAGAGGAGAGGAGAGGAGAGGAGAGGAGAGGAGAGGAGAGGAGAGGAGAGGAGAGGAGAGGAGAGAGGAGAGGAGAGGAGAGGAGAGGAGAGGAGAGGAGAGGAGAGGAGAGGAGAGGAGAGGAGAGGAGAGGAGAGGGGAGAGGAGAGAGGAGAGAGGAGAGGAGAGGAGAGGAGAGAGGAGAGGAGAGAGGAAAGCCCACACAGGAGAAAGTGGGACACAGGGAAGTTAGCATGGCGACGCACCGTCACCGTGTGTCTGATGCGTTTAGGTGAGCCCTGACACCGCGCCGGGTGGAGAGGACCTAAGTGTGTGTGCGTGCGTGTGCGTGTGCGTGTGTGTGTGTGTGTGTGTGTGTGTGTGTGTGAGAGAGAGAAAGAGAGAGGGAGGGAGGGAGCTGGAAAGAGTGAGACAAACTATCAGTAACAGGTTGAGAAACACATTAGTGCTGCTGGAAACCTTTGAACAGATTGACAGACTCTGCTGTCAGTGTATTGACGTGTACACAGTCACCGGCGGCACTGTGTTTGCCATGTTGTCCCTTCAATCAGGAGGAGTCAGTCGCACCGCCCTCTCAGATACATCAGGAGTGGCACGCGCAATTGGGGAGATGAGAGACCTAAACCAGGAAGGGGATCATGGAGGTATTATATAGACCTGGAGGGAGGAAGTACTGACCCCATTCATTTCAATGGCCCATGCTAGGCTAGCTACTTCAGACAAAAATATACTTAAATTGATTGGCACTATCTTTAAAAATGCTGTCTGACATGTGCTCAATTCCAGCCACATTTTCACATGCTGAAAATTAGGTGCCACATTACAGATGGCCACAAATGATTTTGTCCATGTGGATTGGCTGATCCTCCCAGCATGAAAACTGCCAATCTGCATAGACATCATACTTTTGTGTCCACCAGCAATGTGGCACATAATTGTTTTTTTTTTTTTTTGGTCAGAGGTGGTCAGAGAAATTTGTAAAGATAGTGGTGGCCAACTTGGATGCTAACTGGCTGGAGCTGACCCTCTGGGCATCCCCTCTATTGAGAGATCCGGGATTAAAGAGTATATATAGACGTGTGTGTCTGTGGTATCACCTTACAGGTGACAGATGGGCAGCCCAGGTGAAACAGTGACACTGGGGCTTAAGCCCTACATCAGCACCGTCTACATTTTATCAAATAATCAGAGTATCGAGCTGAGCAGAGTGCCTACCCACTGGAGTATTGACTGAAAGGTGTGAGTGGGTAATAAATTAGTCTCTCTCTCTCACACATTGCGTGTGTGTGTGTGTGTGTGTGTGTGTGTGTGTGTGTGTGTCAGCAAGAGGGAAAGAAAAGGAGAGAGACATGGATGGGTGCTGTAGAGATCTCAAATGACACACAACAAACCACAACCTGCCTTAGTGCATCTCAAGCTCTCTGCATGCAATATTATGAATGCAAATATAACACTATACTGATTAATAATTAAACCATTACGGTCATGAATCAATAACTTCCGCACATTTTTTCCTTTTCTTTTTTGCATTTGTAAATTGCAGTGAATAAACAAGTATTTAGAATTACCAAGTCAAATTTAGCAAGAAAACCATACTATTTATCTGTAAAATATGTAGCATGAACATTAAAAATGCTGTTTCAAAAAGTATTTTTTGTCTTTTGGCAAAAGTAGTTCAGTTTCCTCCAGCTCTTGTCTGCAAATGTTTTTTTTGCAGACAAACATCAAGCGTAATTATTTCACCCCTTTTCCGCATCTCTCCTGTAGAAGTGATACAAATTGATATGATTATCTATAAGGAAGAACAGTTGTGTGGTCCGTTGCGTGTCTGTTATCAGTTGTGAAACTTTCCTTTGCCAGCAGTTGGTTGTGTAATGTGTGCTGCATAATCTATTTGCACTGGGTGTGTAAAGACAGTGTGTTTCGCTGCTTGTTAGTTGTGTATCTGTGGCATTTCCAGTCTTAGAGATAAGTCTTGTAATCAGTTGTGTGTCTGACGTTGCTGTGTTTTTGATGGGTTTACATGCGGATCCCCCAACCATTCCTCCCTCTCTCTCTCTCTCCCAACCCCCTCTCTCTCTCTTACACACACACACACACACACACACACACACACACACACACACACACACACAAACACACACACACACACACACACACATTCACTCGTGTTGCCACTGCAGTAAGTGTAGCGAGTGAGGACAAGGATAAAAGCATAAACAAATCTCTGATAAGAAATATGACATGGGTATCAGCATGCAAAATAAGCTGAAACCGGAGAGCAGGCAGCGCCAGATTAATGATAAATTATGAGGACCAGCCTTGTTTATAGCAGTCATTTTCTCTCCGCGCACCTGCTCGTCTCCTCCTGGCCCAGCGCTGCCAGCCTTTTTCC
Organism: Alosa sapidissima; assembly: GCF_018492685.1. Classification (NCBI taxonomy): domain Eukaryota; kingdom Metazoa; phylum Chordata; class Actinopteri; order Clupeiformes; family Clupeidae; genus Alosa; species Alosa sapidissima. The sequence goes on from NC_055970.1 coordinate 29,322,777, forward strand.
CCTCCATCTCCCTTGTCTTTCTTCCCTCCTTTCTGCCTTCCCTCCTTCCATCGCTCTGCTCCCTTTTAAAAGCCTCTGCTGCCATTTCACAGAGACATCATAATATATGTGTATTCCTTTTTTGTGATGTTAAATAGGAACGGAGAAAGTTGATTTGAAATGGATCGAAATGCTTGATTGTGCCTGGTCACCATGTCTGACCAAAATGTGTTTGTATTTCTAAAGTGTGTGTGAGAGAGAGAGAGAGAGAGAGAGAGAGAGAGAGAGAAATTCACAGTTGCAATAACAGACCACTGAACATCACTGAAATGCTTCATTTTAATATTAATTACGTATAGCTCCACACAACAGGAAAATAATACGACAGTCACTTTGGCCTGGAGTACTGTATTAAATGCAAAGTGGGGCTAAGGGCTACAGCAGTCAATATGAAGAGCTGAAGTCAAAACCCCCACACCTCATTACAGCAATTGTGAATGTTAATTCTAGTGGGTTTATTAGTTGGAATTAGGGGGGAAAAGAGAAAGTCTGCATTTTTATTGTTCATTACATGGGGGTTGGCCGTACCTGGTGACTCAGTCACTCTGTGGTTCAGGAGCTGAGAGTGGGAGCTGCTTCTTGCTGAGTGGCTATTGTCTGATTTATAATTATATTTTTATTATAACCAAGCTGCAGGCCTCCTACTCTGTACAAAGCAATTTCCAGTAAAGAGCGCTATGAGGGGAAAGTGTTTACATACAAAATTGTAAGAATACACCAACAGCGTTCGGTGTTAATAAGGTATAATCACTCACCTAATTTAATCTGGTTGCTATGGAAAACAAATGCCACTTGAGGTCTAACAGTACGAAGGAGAATGCTGAAGAATAGGTGAGCTCTGGGCTTCAGCAGGGAGCATCCTAGGCATCTCACTTCCCTTTGCCCATTTATTGTAGGCACCTGTCTTTACTGTGCCTTTGTGTGTGTGTGTGTGTGTGTGTGTGTGTGTGTGTGTGTGTGTGTGTGTGTGTGTGTGTTTTGTGTGTGTGTGTGTGTGTGTGCGCGCATCATGTGTGTGCATGCGTATATATGTGTGCTTAGCAGTCAGCACGGGCTGTGCTCCTCAGAAAGCTGAAAATTGAGCGGGAATTGGCCTAATTGTACGGAATGATTGATGCCAGTGGTAACCACATTTAAAAAAGTACACACGCATACACACACACTCACACGACATGCACTTCCTGTTTGCCATGCATACCATTCTGAGAATGAATTTAGCCGTCTGAAGACAAGAGCCGGTGCTTTTAAGTGTCTGTGAGGGGGCAGGGCAGCTGCCTAGCAGGCTAGCTATGTCTCTTTAAATAGTAACTGTAGGATGCAGCGGCCCATGTCAATAACGAGCTCTCTCCCTTCCTCCATCTCTCCCTCCCTCCATCTCTCCCTCTCTCCCTCCCTTCATCTCTCCATCTCTCCCTCCCTCCTCATCTGCTGCTGTGTGGCATCTTCTGATTGTCAGGTGCAGCAATGAGGAGACTGACATCCATCTCTGTGCCTGGCCCCTTTGTACACACACACACACAGACACACACAGACATACACACACAGACACCCACACATACACTTACCCTTGGGAGTGAGATGGCATATGTGCACTCATGCCAAGTAGACAGGTGTAAATCTGAAACAAAGGCATTATCATGTGAATCTTTTTGTTTGTATCTGAGTGTTGACATCCTGTAAACAACTATGACAGCAGAGAAGCAGAATAGATGCAAAAATGTTGAGATTAAATTTAGCTTAATACTAAATCTACCCATTGATTCATTATGGTGTGTATTTAAGTGAAGACTGAAACTTAAGGCTTAAATTAGCCAGGGCTATGTGCCCAGGCTTGTCATGCTGGACAGCCATGTAATTTAGTTTTGGGTGGATAGTGTGCTTAGATAATTCTACAGCAGTTGCTTCAACAACAGATGTTGGAAGTCCTGGACAGGTGTGGATTGAGGTCTACATATCCTTCTCTTTGGTATTGCCCGGGGACTGAAAACAGAATGATTTTCATTTCAGTGGTGGAAAGTAAGTAAGCAGTTAGCCTATATAATATTAGATCTTCAAAAATGTCTGATAGCCTAACTTCAGGCACAGAAAATGTCCTTGCTCTAAGCCCTGTAATAGCCTAACCTATGTGTGGTGCTACTAACTGCATGACACTAAGCCTAGATATTTTCCTAGTGTCTCTGGTAGCCTATGTTACTGAAACATTGTGTGAAATAATTTAGGCTACATACTTAAATAGACAGTTAGATGGTGTTGGATATGAAAATCAACTCATTATAGGCCTAGCCTATTATACACGGAGACACTGATTCATAAAATCTGACTAAATACATCCTGTAAGGAGTCTGGGGAACATTGTGTGGTCAGGTGACCTATGGACTTTTGAATAATATTCAAAGAAAAGTTCATCGGAACGATAAACACCGTTATTAATCGGTTATCTAAAATTGAAAATAGCTTTTTAACTCCAGAACAAGTGAAAATGGTTTTGTTCCCGTATTCTGTTACGTTCATCCAAAATGTTTGTTTATTTCCGTTCATTTTCGTTCTTTGAACCGTTTCCAATCCCTATGCAAGATGTTTGTGTCGCAATATCTTCTTATGAAACAAATACAAAACAAAACCATGTACCCTTATGGATGTAGTATTAGTATTAGCCCATGTGTCATTTTTTATACTTATCCTTTAATCCTTAAGATGCAATATCCAGTTTAACAAAAAAAACATTAACTGAATCTTTTTAGACTTGCAATGATGAGGAAATGGTGAGGAGATCATATGCTTCCCATATTCCTGTGCAATGACTTCCTCATGCATTGTTTCACGCGTTCTCACCCCATGGCATCCTTTCTGTCTGAGATGTAAACACAGCAGTGGTCAGTGAGTGGCATGAAGCTCAAAGCCTATTCAAATCAACCCTGCTGTGTGCCTTTGGACAGACATGGCTCTCTTTAAGACAGACCTTCACCACGTCTCTAACATGATGGCGGTTTGTCTTCTCCTTCCTCCAGACTGATGCATATCAATATCCACACCAGTGTCTGCATGCCGTCTACTGTGGATGCAATACTGTAGCCATTTTCACATTTTCATAATTACTATTTCCAGGAGAGTCATCTGGGTCTTCTATAAGGAAATGTAAGTGACAGGCATTTAAAATAGCTTTTAAATCATGCTGGGAAGCAGGGGCCCCTTTCAGAAATAATTGTGTCAAACTGCTTTTCACCTTTTGCCAATCAATATGCACACTTATTCATAAACTGACGAGTATCCATCAAAAGGCAGGGCTGCTTTTTAATATACATGCTTGCATTTTAATGGGCTACTTTAGCAACAATGCAACTGACAACAATATGAGCCCATGTAATATCCCACAAAATGATGATCCAGAATCTTTGGCGAGCAAGCGTGCTCGGATGAGTTGGCCCCTCTTTTTTCTGCCTCTCTTCCTCTTTGACACACACACGTCACACGCAGACACACACACACACACACACACAAACAAACAAACAAACAAACAAACAAACACACACACAAATACAAACACAAGAACATACACAAACACTGACGGATAGAAAGAGGAAGATACCAACCTCTCAGTTTCCTCTTAAGTGATGGCCTAAGCTGGTGTAATAATTGTTGCTTTGTTACGCGGTTTGTAAACAATTTCCAACTGGATTTCATGCATGCTTTCATACCAATTCACTCTCCCCCTTCTCCTTTGTTTTGAATGTAAAATCTCACAAAATCAGTAAGGTTCACTCCTTTAGAACAATTAGGCATCTAAACAGCAATATGAAGATGAAGTCTATTCATTTCCTTTTTGATTACAATTACAGCCACGTGTGTGGGGCTTTGGGGTTGATATATTAAATAATGCATCATTTCATAATTATATAGAATATATAGATTTAAATAAAAAAAAAGGATATCAGGCAAAGTGGTGCCTTTAATTAGATGAGTGTGTAGAATATCTCCAGGGTATGATAAAACAATGTTAAATATCTCTCAATGGATGTAAAATATGTTAAAACAGATAATGAAGCACAAATAGGTTCTCATTTTGCCATGGCTGCTATTTGTTGAAACATCCCCCTATGTATTTGTGAAATTTCATAACCTGAAAATGGGAACTGGGGAGAATATGTTTAAATGCTAAGTATGACTCACAATGTGTGGCCTATTCAACGGCATACATTATCACGGTCTTAAGATATTTCTCTTCATTTGGTTTAATGGTCAATCTGATAACGGCAGAATTTGTATGAAGTCAGAGAATATGCATGCATGGCATTGCTTGTATTGATGAGAGAAATGGTGTGTATTTTACTGTGAGTGTGGAGCACAATGGAACACAGACCCACACAGACACACAATGCCCCCCTTTCACTCATGTACAGTCAACCTTGGAAGAAGCAGACGTGTTAATAAAAACGGAGAGGGTCATCAGCTTAATATCCATGCCAAGACGAGCTAAGAGCAAAGATTATTCAGCCCCGTTTAAAAGCACTTGGCAGACAGGAAAAAAAGGAAAAGCATCTCCCAACAACAGCAATAACGAAGGAATTAAAAATGCTCCAAAACACATGCCTTTGCCAAGCAAACAATGCCTGCAGTCTTTTTGAAAATTACAGCGGCTAATTTGAAATGAAACACAAACAGTCGTGTGTTTGTTTCAAACCGCCATTATGACGCTCTGCAGAGATCTGCCCTACTGTATGCTATATATAAAGTATGTAAATGCTAGCTGCGGCAGTCAAATACATCAATGAAAGTTGACAGCTGAATTATTACCGTAGCTGGTCTTTTGTTTTAACCCAAGAATGGAGCATTTTTAAAACTCACAATGGCTTTAATCAAATTCTCAAGGTTGCTCAGTTTAGCATTGTATTAGTTTAATAGTTTCTGGTTCGCCGTTGACGTTAATGACACATTCCTATGTAAATATAATGTGCCTCTGAAAAGCCATCAAAACATTTTAAGGTCCAATGAATGCGGTTTCATTTTCTGTGTGGGTTTTTCCCCCTTTCCTTTTTTCACAGAGAAATCTCTTTTTATTTAGCAATCTTTGCCACACTTTCAGAAATAATAAAAAGCGTGGATTGATTAATGAAGAGTTTAAAAGAGTGATGCAAAGCGTTTTCACAAATAACTTGGGAGAGAGAGAGACGGCAGGCTGGTGAATGGGGATATACTTTTTCTCTCTCCATCATTCTCTCTCCTTTCCTCCTTTCTCTCCTTTTCTCTCTCTCTCTTTCTCACTCACTCCCTCTCATTGACACGGAATGTCTGCCCCCTCCCTTGTTTCCATCACATGTATGGTTTTAGAGGCCTTTGGCAAAGATTCATCACCCACTATTGAGAGATAATAAAACGGCACATTTTCTCACTTTTCAAAGACTGATGAAACCATTTAGAGTAATATAGTTGAATACATTAAAGTCTCTATCATTTTGGTGGGACTCTGTAACATGTCGCTATCTAAAATGAAAAAAAGGAGTGTATGTGAGGAGATCTTTCCTCATATCTTTAGCATTGATGATATGCCGCCCGATGAAATATTAATAGCTTATTCCACTGTTTTTGGGTGTCTTTGCAAGTCATCACCCCCTCACCCCACCCCACACCCCACACCTCACCCCACCCCACCCCACCCTTGGCCCCCCACAATAGACACTGGGCCGCATACACCTTTAGCATTACTTCCCCCTTCTTTGTTTTCCGGATCATTTGGAATGTTGACCATGCATGTAAATGAATAGCACACACACTAGGCGATGAGGCTGTGACTCACGGGTTAACTTTAACCTGCGGAGTGCCATAGTTTTTAAGTGATGGAGAAGACTTAACATTGTAACTCTGCTCATGAACCTTCTGAAATATATTGGTAATGGGTAATATGTAAGTACACGCACACTTTCTGTGTCAATCAGGCATGGGTAGTTCACCTTGTTATGGTGTGCCGTAAGGTAATGGAGAAAGTCTTCCTCAGTGTGCAAAAGAGAGAGGGAGAGGAGAATGGAGCGAAAAAATCTTTAACCAAGTCAATGAGGCATCTCTTTATTTATCTTAAAGAAAATGAAGATGTTTGTTGGGACAATAGCGCTCAATTCATGCAGACAGCATTTAATCTTCACCTATGCAAAATATCAATTATGGTGTACAATGGGGAAAATGTGCCTGTGTCTGTCTGCTTTCATTGTGATGTTTTTGTTGTTGTTTTTTTGTGTGTGTGCGTGTGTGTGTGCGTGTGTGTGTGTGCGTGTGTGTGTGTGTGTGTGTGTGTGTGTGTGTGTGTGTGTGTTGCTCTATGTGAGGTGTGGAGGTGAGGAAAGAAAGGGAAAGGAGAGGGGAAGAGCCTTTAAATCAGTCAGGTTTGCGTGTGATGTGCACGGGCCATTGTGCCATGTTTGGCTCCCTTCTAATGTCTTTCTTTTTTTTTCTGTCTGCGGCCCAAAGAACTTCCTGTCGCCTGTGTTTTCATCTTGCATTCCTGCTTTAATTTACTGTGCACGGAAACTCCGCTCTCAAATCAAAATGATGGCTGAGGGTCGAACACATTCAGCAAGCAGTCATTTATTCAGATGAGATACATTATTGATTTATTTTATTAGTTTCCTGATGTATGACGGCCATGCCTGGAGAGAAGGCGAGAGAAACCTGCATTGTAACGTCAAAACTCCTTTCTCTAAAAATCACAGCGAGCTGCAAAAGGGGTGTCTGACACAATTTCTGTAGTTATAACTAGATAATGAAGTAGATTTGACTGTACAATGGCTAAATAGTGAAGTTTTGGATGGGTTGCACCCCAGAGTCGAGCACTCCCAGACTGGCCTTGAGAGGAACATGGCGTACATCAGGCTCCTGGCCCGAGCAGAATTAAAAGTCACATCCATCAGCTGTCAGGAGCAGAACTCAATCCACTCTCTCCCTGCAGAGCCATCTAGAAGTATGTGGGTGCATTTTTTTGCCCTTGCATTGTCTCCTCCTGTTGTGTTGCGAGGCGTCACAGTCTCTTGCTCAGGGAACAATCTGATTTGCCAGAATGGAGGGGAACAAATAAAAAAATACAATAAGATGAATTCCGCCGTTTTAATTTACAATGCAAAGTATAAAAATAAACACTGAGGACTCAATTTACTGTGGTTTTCAGGCGGAACACCTAATCCTTCCTCTCCCCCCTCCACACCCCCATCTCTCCATCACCCACCCCCACCCTTCGCGTTGCGCTTGGGGACTGGGATTTTCCACTGGGAGGCTGTGGCCCCTTCTTGGGAGAGATAGGTGGGCAGAATGGAGGGCCATTTTCCGCTGCGCACATCGCCCTCAGGCCCCGAGGAGCCCAGCGACAGATCCACTGCAGCACACAGCAGCCCCGCACTAATCGCCCAAACAAGCAGGGAAAGCGCGCCGGCGCTCGGAGCTGTGGAGAAACAAGCAACTTAAGATGCACGGAAAAAGACAAAAACAAAGAAGAGAGTTTGTTAGACACGGATTGGGGTGTAGAGAAAGAACTTAAAGAACAAAGAAGGACATGAATAGGTGAGAAGCAAACTGGGACGATGTCTCCTCTCTGCCTCTAAGCCATTTACAGCGTTTAACCCTTTTATCCCGGGCCCAATCCACACACACAAACACACACACACACACACACACTCTGCACGTGTCCACTGGAAAATGTATGTCTTCACCCGACACAACTCTTAGGGCTGACTAGAGTGAAGGAATGAAGCAGTTTTATCACACACATTCTAACTTGGCCATGTAATCTGAATATGTGTCACAAATCTAATATATACCCCGTATAATTGTACCCCCCTCTCTCTGTTTGTCCCTCCTATATTAAAGTAAGAAGCTTGACTTTGAGTCATAATGTTGAATCCTGGCAACATGCTGCAGCTTTCATCACAACAAAAGTTGAAAGGAATTTGAGATATTTATTAACAAAAGAACAGGGAATAAATGAACTGATATTTAAAAACCAAGAGACCAAAGGGCCTATTCATCTGTCTATTATTGTTTTTGTCCTCGCCGTATCACCAGACGGTTCTTCCACCTGCTGTTCTGGTAAAATATTTGCTTTGCTATTAGATACTGCTGGTATGACGGGCCATCAACAAGGCCTGGTGGCATCCATGAATATTTTGCATTTGCTAGCTGCTTACAGCCTGTCCGCCACAATGCTGGGGATTTCAAAGTTGACATTTAAAAAACAAACACAAAGCTCAATTGGGTGGCATATTTGCCCATTGTTCTTTTAAAGATAAAACTTCTCTTCTTGTGGAAGTTAAGTCTTGCCGGATTGCCTTTGTGTGCCTGGGCCTGTGTGTCCTTGTGTGTATGTGTGTGCATGTGTGTGCCCACAAAGCTGCATTCTCTCACACACACACACACACTGTGGACCTCGGTCCAACTCGTTGTGGTGGCCGGTGGCCATGAGTGGAACTCCGGCGGCGTGTGGACGTAACACATACAGGCAGACGACGCCCTTATCTGACAGGACCGCATGGTGGGCTCCGGATTTGCATCTAGATCTGCATAAGTGAACTTCAGCGTGGCCCAGTGGTGGGGGTGGGGGTGGGTGGAGGCGGCTGGGGCCAAGCCTGGGAGATGGGGTGGGGGGGTGGGGGGTAGATGTGGACCGAGGGATGTCTGGCACGGAGGCTGGCTCACCAGTGGCACTATTAGAGGGACGGGTTTCTGTCCGCCTTCACTCGTTTATTGGCCCCTTTTTGTCTCCCCTTTCTTTCGCTGCCACTCTGTCTCTTTGGTCGTGTGGACAAAAGTGTGCAATGGCAATATGTTGCCGTCTTGGACGAGGACATTTTTGGTGGTCTGTCGCGTGGACGACACTTCAAAATGCTGAACCATCACACTGGTGGAGAAGGCTAAGTGGCCCTGTTTTTTTGAAGTCTTTCTTTGAAATAAGCAAGGCAATCCCCTTGGCCCAGGGATCATATTCTATTTACGTTCCCCTTGCCAACGACAGAGGCGACGCTGGCCAAATTCACAAAAGAAGATCCACATTGGAAAATCCGGCTAATCCCTGATTGAAAGTTCATGCGTTGGCTTCGATGTATAAGCTCTGGCAGATTTTCCCAGGAAAGAGAAATAAAAAAAAGAGCAACACAACAAACTAGGGATCTTTTTTGGTGAAAGGAAGCCACCCTTCGAGGCACAGATAGCTAATGTCAGGAGCAGACTGCATGTCCGTTTTTTCAAGTGTCTTTTTTCATGCTAAACGATGGAGCTCTATTTTCCTCTGCCACTAAAAATGACAGCAGAGGGGTGACGGACCCCCAGTCTCCACCAGGAGCGTTTGAGAAGCGAGTGACCTAAAGCAACCTAATGGGATCTTTGATCTCTCATGTCTGTCTTGCCTGCCTACCTGTGGCACATGGTGGTGGCGGCTAGCTGTTAGCCTCACTATTGTCCATATCTCTCTCTCCATTACACTGGCGTCCTCCAGACCCCGCACTCCCCCCTCTGTGTTCTTCATAGACTGATGGTCATGGCAGGAGTCGCAGTCTTCACAGATGGCACTTCTGCCTGTCCTCTGAGGGTTGGGGGATGGGGGACTAAACAAGCTTAAACTTTTATTTTCCTTCTTTTTGCTTCCAGAGGAGATTTAAAAAAAAAATAGCAGAAAGTTTGGCCGTCAACTTTGAGTGGCTGGCATGGTTTTATCTCGGCCTACATGAGAGGCCTGTCTGGGGTCCTCTGCGCTTCTCCAGAGGGATATGGGGTGTTGCGGCATTCTGCGCTCTTGCATCAATAAGGCCATCGGTGAAACACACAGATACCCACAGCTTTAGGGAGTCTTACTGTGCAGCTGGCTACTGCGGCAAATTAGCCACTCCAAGGAAGAGTTACATGGGTGGGATTTGATAAGGAACATCCAGCCTTCTCCCTCCTAACTCGCCGGTTTTGTGTTGCGGAAAGGCAGTCGCTTGGTTAGATGGATAAGGAGCTCTTTTAGTCGGAGTGGTTTCTACTGATGGATTCTGTCTGGCACGCGGACGCGCTAAGCAGCTTCGCAGAAAAAGTTAAGCGTGGGCTCTGATAGTGTTTGCTTGTCAAGACCTCGGCGGCTCCGCCATTCTTCTTCCTCGCGCGGGGAAGACTTCGGCGGATGTGAAATTCAGACTAGAAGCCGTCCACCCACAGCTTATGCAGTTACACAGCTCCCCCATGGATGCGGGGATAAATGACCTGCCCCAGCCTAACAATAACGGCAGACAGGGCCAGAGTGTGTTAGAGAGTTATGGGTAGGAGAGATAAATAGATAGGTGGGGAAAGTGAGCTTGAGCGAGAGGGAGGGAGAGAGAGTGGCAGAGCATTGATATTAATACCCACTTCTCTGCTGCTCTGTGGCTGACCCAGTAATAATGCTGTATTACACTCTTTCTCCTGGCGGTGCACTGGCGTTCAGCGCTCACTGAATGGCACTCTCCTGTGCTCCATTGTACTTAGCGCCATTCCACTACACCAACGCCGTCATCAAACATGGCCTTCGCCTGGAGCGGGTCAGGCAGTCCACTTGACCCCTGTCGATTCAACACCTGATACTGCTGTCGTGTATGTGTGTGTGTTTTCTCTCTTTCTCTCTCTCTTTCTCTCTCTCTTTCTAGTTCTCAACCCTTCTCCTCGTGAACAACAGATTTACAGTGAGACACACAACACTCAGCCTGGCCATCACTGCCGCAAGCCACAGGTGGACCACGCTAGAAAACTGGATTTTTTATTGAGGTTGGTTGCAGATCAATGAAGGTGCTTTTAAGATGCATCAGCACAGTGTATATTATCAAGTCCAGATCCATCAGGTTCAAATGTGATGGTCTCCTCTAGAGCAACTCGCATTGCACATGACTGTTGGTATGGTTTTTATTTGATCATTTAAAAAAGCATTTTCCTAAAAAAAAAAAAAAAAAATGAACACTGCTTCATGAGTGATCGGCTTTTGTGGAGTGCAGTTCCATTATATTTTGTAATATATATAGTGAGTTAGAGTGGATTCATTATAGATTTACTGTTGTGTATGCGTTCTGGGAGAAGGCTATATGGGAATTACACTCACCTTCACCCCTGACTCTTACTGGATATTAATGTGAGAATTGTAATTATATAGAGATTATTACAATTTTAAACATGATTGCTGTATTTAATACACTTTAAAAGTTGTATGTGTCTGTGCATGGCATATTTTTATAACGTCATAATTAAGCTTAGGGGGGGGATTTATCGTTATTGTACTTGAAGCATAACCTAATTCTCATTTTCATAAAAAACATCTGTGAAATAGTCTACGTTAAACTCATTTAATGGTCATCTCATGTGTTTCTCTCCTTTATCCTTAGCTGTCGTGTTCAAGTGCCAACGCTGTGCTAAATGCCCAGGAATTCATGCCACCTTTTAGAAAAGCCTTTGAACGGCTTGGAAATTATTTTACTCTGTGACTTTGTCACTAGAATCAATTGCGAACACATCGACATCGGCTGCAAATTGGGTGCCGGCGATAAGGCACGACATCCTTTCTCTCTCTCTAACGAAGAGCAGTCAAGCATGAGGTGTCCCAGGGTAAATAATAGAGCCATCTTCTCATTTCTCTCGTTTTTTCTCTCTCTAACCCATTCTCTTATTCCTCTCTGTTTACAGCTCGCTCTTGGCCACTCTATCTCTCTGCTTTATTGTGCCTCATACACTATCTCACCTTAACTGTGTTTGGGTAAATCTTCAAGCAAATGCTCTAGTGTGTGTGTGTGTGTGTGTGTGGAGGGGAGGGGGGGGTTGTGTGTGTTGAGTGTGTTGAGGGTAAAAAAAAAAGTTTTTTTGGGTTACAGTGAAGGCATGTGAGTATACAGCACACCCGTGTAAAGAACAATGCGCTGGTGCAGGCAGGGAGTCAGGCGGCAGGCAGGCAGACGGGCAGGCAGGCAGCCCCTTGCTGGCTGGGCTTGGAGGTATTTTGCAGGTGCTGTAGAAAAGGACCCTTCTGCAGCAGTGTGTCTTGGATGTATCCTGACAAAGCCTCCTCTTTGGGTGCCAGATGGACCCATGCATTCCCCATACTCTTGTGCAGCTAAGACCTAGGCTTTTCTCTCCCTTTTTTTCGCCACAAAAGAAAAGCGCTTTGGCTGAAAGAAAACCACAGCTGAATTTTATGGTGCCGCTTCTTTTGCCAAGCTGATTTTAGCAATTCAAAGAACGAAGCGCATGGAAATGCTGCTTCGGCCGCGTGGTCGATACGCTTTTGATGCAAGTTTGAATTGGCAGATACGTCTGCCACACTAATATTTCCCCACTCAGTGGGAAATCTTGATCAAATCCAGAACCACACAGCAATGATAAAGCGCAGAGTGGTGTTGGAGCCGATCTTGCTGAATCTAATTCCTATAAGGCCTGCGTTGGGTGGCAGGAGTGGCACCAAGGAGGTGATCATGCTGTGCTCTGAATTATCATAAATACATGCTTACACAGAGTGATTAACACACACACAAACACATACACACACACACAAAAAAACACACCTTCTGTAGATTCTCAGCTGCCTTTTTTCATAGAAAACAAGTGCCACACATACGTAAATAATTAAATATGTAAGCCTTTTATGCATTCGCATCCATCATTTGCACATGAAATTGTTGAAATTGCAGCAGGGCACATTGGAGAAAGCCTGGCTCTGGGCTTTCCGCTGTAATCGAAGGTGTCCAGTGTAATGGCTCTCTGGTTGCATCTGATTGTCTGAAGTAAGCCAAATGAGTGTCTGGTGATCTGTATCCCACTGCCAAAATGCTGAGGGAAGCACTGATGGCACAAATGAAAAGACATACCAGTCAAGTAAGCTGCGCTTTCACATCCAAAACTTTGCAGAGGACACCCACCACATTATTCATTGGAAGGATGTGCTGCTACATGAATGTTGCCATACAACATGGACTCTGTTTGCATAATAGTATATTTGCATAACATAGTATACATATACAATTTCAATTCTTATCATTGAAATGCATATATGTACTACATATATATTCATGTATATGCAGCATATACTTTGATTTATATACTTGTAGTTAAATGACACAAAACAGATAAAGAAACTACTTCACAAATTTGCTAGAAGTTTTCATTTTGAGTGGCCTTGTGATTTCCCTAAGTAGATGTGAAGTTCTCTCAAGATGCTGCCGCTCACCTCAGACCTGGTGTGATTCGGTCAGCGTGATGAGAAATATTGCTTGTTTTGAAGACGGAGGGTGAATACTGATCGAGCTAAATGTTTGAGCTGGACTGCGTGCACATCGGTCATCCAGCTGCCACATTCATCATGGATAATCTACTTTAGCCAGTTCAACTGCCATGTGTGATCTGACAGCACTGGTCACATGATCAGAGGTCACTAGGCATTCTGGGTAATGTAAGGAACACAGTAAGGAACACTGTAAGTACGGCCCTATGGCATATTTAAATAGCTTGCTTTTCCCTGCTCCTTGTCTTGCCAGCACATGGGGGAAAAGAGACTATTCTTTAGCTTGAACTTCTGCACAAAGAAAACTTTGTATTATTCTGAATAGATAATTCAGGGACTGTGTGACTCGGGCATAAAAGACAGCTTAAATCACACCATAAAAACTCTCTCATTAATATTACAGGGACCATTCTTTGACTTAATTTCATTTCATTTCTCCATTTGAGCAGAGTCAAACGTCGCCAGAGTAAGGAATTATAAGGTGTGCAAATCACATTTTAAGGTTCAGTGTACAGAGGACTGTTAAATTGTGTTAACCCTTTACCTCGTATGATTTGTCAAATATTGAACTTTCAGACCTGTTCTTCCTTTCTTTCACTTTCTTTCACTTGTAGCCTGGAAGACGTGCTGTTTCACAAGTCTTCTCCTCTACACATATCATTCTCTGTTGCATGTGGCATTCCTTGTTTAATACAATTTACATGAAATGACTGAATCCGACTTCAACCCTTGAGGAAATGATAGCTATCAGGGAGATTGGGTGAGGTGTGATACTCCTGCACATGAGTTTTATTGCAATACCTTTAAAATCACTGAACTGATTCCTTTGCCAGTGATAAACTGCAAAAATAAAATACTTCCATTTTGCCATGGTATTAAAAAAAAAACCCATGTGCTAGTGTCTCAAAGTTTAGTCATCAGAGCCTAGAAATGACTGTGAATAAAGTGGAGGAGGCAGGGCAGGGAAATGCCATCAGTTTCTATGGTGTCATTGTTGCTATTTTTCTGCACTGTTCAACTAGACTTGAAGTTCTAGTGGATGGCAGTTTATTATGCTTCGATGTGACTAATGTACGAGTGAGAATATTTAAACACAGGAGAAAGAGAAAGCAGAAAGAGCAATCATTTCTCAGGGAGTGGGAAGGTTTTGGTCATGGCCATGCAGATAGGCAGAGACAGGGAGAGCAGAGAGAGATGGAGAGGGCTAAATGACCTGTGTTCACTGCCGTCTAATTGTTTATAAACTGAACCTAATGGTTTGAGAGCTTTAGCAGTACCTGGTGCGCAGGGCAGCCTATGTTTTTTTTTTTCTACCTGTTTTTGATGAGGGAGGCAAACTGCCACAGTTAACAAATGTAAAAACATCAGGTTTATTTATACAGGTTTGTGTGTGTGTGTGTGTGTGTATCTGTCCTAGAGAGGGTGTCTGAGGGTGTGTGTGCACAAAAATTAATCAAAGCGGGGGCGATGATGAACAGTTTCTGTAGAATTCTGTCAAAGGTTAAGAGCTAGTTATTTTTAAGAATGACATGAATCTCAGAGAGACAGTGATTGCCTAAATGACCACTGTAATTACCAATTACTTCTTGAAGCAGAGAATATATTCACGGCATGTAGCCCGCTAAATACAGACAGGCATTAGCCCATTTACGTACTAATGCACATAATTTAGATCCTGAAAAGGGCAGATGGGAACACAATGGAAGATATAATAGATACCGCCTAATATCATTCCAAAAAGAATATTGGATTCATTGGAGATGAATATTACTTTGTGTCAGATTGTTTTTCCATAAAACAGTCAAAATATATTTCATCTTTCTCCTCTCCTTTTGTTAGTCACACAAACACTGTGATCCCTTAGCAGGGGGCTGTGGTGTGTGTGTGTGTGTGAGTGTGTGTGTGTGTGTGTGTGTGTGTGTGTGTGTGTGAGAGAGAAAGTCCTTTTTGTGAAAAGTTGATGCATGCAACTTAAAACTGGTGGTGCTAAAAACAAAAATAAGCTTGAATTCCTCCCGCACTCATCTAAACATAAATACTGGATTCGGGGAGCCATTTGGTGTCAGCCAATTGTGGGCCTGACGGAGGGAACTTAAGAGACAAGAAGTGTAGTGAGGAAAAGTTGATGACAGGCCTGACTGGCGAAAGGATATTTACTAAATTAGACATAAACTGCAAAGCTCTGCATCTTCACTTGTGAGTGCTCATGAATAAGTTAAGGCAAAGCAACAAAAGCAGAGAACACAAACATAAAATGGTGCAAAGAGAGACAAGGCAGCAAATAGTGGGAGCGGCGCGGGGGGTGGGGGGGCAGTTATGGTTCTGGGATAGGCTAATGAGTTTCCTCTCTATGCTTCCACTTCATGCGTGTCTTCCCTCCCTCCCTCCCTCTCTCCCTCTCCTCTTACTTCACAGCTCCAGCTACCTTACTTAACTCTCCATGTCCACCACTATTGTGTGGCTTTGCCCTTTCATATTCTCTCTGGCCCTTTCTCTCTCTTTGTCTAACCCTCTCTCTCTCTCTACCACATGTCATGCTCCCTCTCTCCCTCTGTGTCACCTCCAGTGCGGGTCTTGTGAGTCTCTCCCTGGAAGGATAATAGGGACACATATTTGTGCTGGATGTAATCTGCACTCCCCTCCATCTGATAAATACTTTGAGTGGAAGCTGATTATTGTAGTTGGCTGCCACTTTCAAAGGCAAGGGCCATGGAGGGAGAGGGTGGGAGGTGGTGTGTGATGGTGGTGGGTGGGTGGGGGCATGTGTGTTGCGAATCCAAACTTTGAACGAGTGACATCATTACACACCACCCCCCCCCCCCCTCCCTCCACCCCTTTGCAAAGTCATGTCCGCATCGGCTGTGTCCCGTTTGAAAGGGATTAGCCTATTCCACGTGGAGTTTGCTTTAGCGAGCGTTGGCACAACACAGAGAGAGCAAATCCACAGGGGCCACAGATTCACATTGTAATGGTAGTAATAGCTTGTGAAAAAATGGCGTGGGGTGCAAAATAAAAAAGAGCGAGGCAGAGAGAACTTATCCGTCGAGAAGCCACTCCACTTCTCACACCCTTCCTCTGTGTACCAATTATAGCGTGGTGTAGGGCTGAAATAAAATAGGATATTTTTAAGAAGCAGAGACTTAAAGTTCTCTTTGCTTTTGGTGTGGTGTGTGTGTGTGTGTGTTTTTTTGTATCATTGTGTGTGTGTGTGTGTGTGTGTGTGTGTGTGTGTGTGTGTGTGTGTGTGTGTTTTTGTATCATTGTGTGTGTGTGTGTGTGTGTGTGTGTGTTTTTGTATCATTGTGTGTGTGTGTGTGTGTGTGTGTGTGTTTTTGTATCATTGTGTGTGTGTGTGTGTGTGTGTGTGTGTGTGTGTGTGTGTGTGTAAGTATGCGAATGTGTGTACTGTTTATTTCCTTTGAATGTGCCTGTCATCTTCTGCCAAAGCAGTTTAGCGCCATTGTCACTCCTTACTTTGCCACTGGCTCCTCTGTGACATCTTTTTCTTAAAACAATACCTGCTGTTTTACAATGGCAGCTTTTTTGGGGGGAGCTTTACGTCTGCAGAAGTTTTTTTTTTTTCTCCCCCACTGGGCTTTTTCATGTGATGTTGGCAGGTTTTTTTAAATGCTTAATACTGTAGTGAAATGAGGTGCCTAAGAACTAATCCTCACTGGGGAGAATATTTTGCCTCTTGGCAGGACCATGGTTTGGTAAAGGTCAAAGCCCAGCTCAGACGTACAGTCAAACTTGTCGAGGTCAAGCTGTAAAAACAAACTGGGCCAGTGAAGGATCAGATCTTCAGTCAGATCTTTAGCGGAGAAATAAATAATATTCAAATCAAATTATATATATATATATATATATATATATATATATATATATATATATATATTGAAATGTGTCTTTTTCCGGTGAAGTAAGATTACAAAATGAGTGAAAGTATGTTCATGTTTTTCTTGTGCAGATGAACTTCTGAGAGGACGACCGGCGCATGACACATTGATGGCCGCGGCGCGTGTCTGGAATGCCAAGAGTCCAGAAGATGGAACCAGTTTGGCTCCGAGTGGGCCAAGTGCTTAGCAGGGAGTCCACAAACTGCTCAAAGCTGACATTTGTGTCTCCAGGAGGGAAGCAAACATGGAGAAGAGCGGACACAGACCCCCCAACACCCCCCACATCCATCCAAAGCCACCCCATCCTCCTCGCCACCAATTGGATTTAATTGTTTTTCCATTGGTGATGTTGAAGATATCGTTCATTATCCCTACAGTCCAACCTAGCATTGTTTACCCCTCCGTAGACCGTCTCTTGTACTCACAGCCTACAGAATATTGCTGATGTGGTCTATTGTTCTTAGTCTGATGGGTTTGGAGTTCATTTATGGGAGTCGGGTCTTGTTAAGTCGTAGAGACTGATTGCTTTTATGTTCTACTGCACTGAGTTTTCTATTTCACCTAAATAAATAAATAACCTTTAAATAAGGGAGGGCGCAGGGAGGCGGGGGGAGCAGGAGTTGCGGGCCTGAGCTCAGAATGGAAATTCTATTTTGTGGAAGTCAACAGAATAGTATATAGCTCCTTAGCATCTGTTTCCCCATCACCACAATAGCATACATAATTTGTAGTGTATATATGACGCCGTGGAATCAGCACACAGATGCCAATTTAACATCATTTCAGGAATAAGATTCTAGATGAGGTGCAGTATCAAAACGGAGAAACCCAGCAGGCAGTGCTCGGAGGCTTGGCTCCAATAAGCTTAAATACACAACACATTTAACAAAATATTAATTCATTAATCCCTAATGGCAGTACTGATCACTATAATGAGGGGAAAAGCACAAAGTAACTTCATAGTTCCCTTGCAAAACATCAACGCGAAATTACATAGCAGACAGAACATCAGGAGAAATATTCTCACATCAAATTATGTGGCTCACTATGAAAGTAATATGCACTTGACATGAAATTTGTGCTTTTATGCCGGTGCCAATCTCGAATCATTGCTTTTAATACCCTATCAATGCCACAAATCATGAAAAACTGATATTACCTTGGTGCTCGGCATAGCATTAATGCCAGAATTATTGTTCTTTAATATAAAAGGTGAAATAAAAAAGTGGTTTCTGGCAGACATATGACGTCTCTAGTTCATTTCACACAGGGCTCTCTTGGTGTTGTTCGCTCACTGTGCCTATGAGAGGCATGTGGTGCTCGAAATAATTGTTCTTTTCATAGTAAGAAAGGGCATATCAATTAAAAATAAATAGTCTCTGCTGTTATTACGCCACAGCACAGTGGTTGGTCAGCCATTAAAAGTTTTTTTTCTTCCCCAATCGCTTCTCTCTGCCTCTCTCCACAAAGACGGAAGGTATTTCCTCTACAACAATGTAAGCATTTGATATTAAACTGCTCTGGCCTATATGCTTATTCATGAGCTGATATGCCAAGAATGTGAGGGTTGGGATGTGGGGGGTGGGGTGGCAGGGGTCAACAAAGCAAACACAAAGGAAACTTTTCATCTTCCAGCTGAAACAATCTTTCATGGATTTATATTCTTGCCCAATTGTTGGGTTGTAGCTGTTGCGCTGTTAAGAGCAAGGTGTTTTTTTTCTCTCTCAGCAGAGACGCAGACACATACCAGCGCTTGAGGAATAAATGGTTTGGATTGGAGTAAGAGGCTCAAGGCTGCAAAGAAGTCTATGTTAATAGAGCAGTTTTGAGGCTGAAATGTTTAAGTCACTAAGTTCACGATAAGACCATAGGTTAGGTTTCTTTTAATCTGGTTTGAAGTGGACCAGTTTTGCTCTTTTCCACACACACACACATCTATCCACATCCAAAGACTTGATCACTTTTAAATAACTGAAATCCATCACCACACATTCTAAATGCCTCTTATGTTAATGTCTCCTAATATGTATTACCATTTTTCAATTTTTGTACCATCATTATTGAACGTAGCTGTGTACTCATGAATAAGAAAGCATATAACTATTAACCAACGTGCTCACCCATGTTGATGGTATCATTTGGATCGCTCTATTCAGACGGGCTACATCATGTGTCCCTATGGTACGCAGAATATGCGCACACTCATTTAGCTCATGTGATGATTCTTTTGATGTATGGGCTATAAGTAAGGGCCCGTGCCGCGGCTGACTCCTGACCCCGCCGAGTGTCTCGCATATGAAGATGTGTGAGGACGAGCAGGGTGGAGGAGAGAGGGAAGATGGATAGATGTGGCGTTGGTAGTAATTGGTAGAACAATGCGCACGTCTTCCCCTTTCTGACTCCAACAAGGCTCCCTTACAATATGAGATAGAGACAGAGGGACGTGGAGAAACAGAGGGAGAGTCTGTGTGTGTGTGTGTGGGGGGGGGGGGGGGGGGGGGGGGGGAGAATAGCTTTACCACGTGAATCACTTGACATGTGTATGTGTGTGTGGGTTGGCAGTTATGTACATTTGCACTTCTGTCTGTGTGTGTGTGTGTTTGTGCATGATAAGTGTTCCAAATCTAATGTAAAGTAATGAAATGGACACTTGCAATGTGATTTCTCCTCTGATGCAGGGACCCAAGAGCAGGAGGATGCTGTGTGTCTACAGCACAGCTGAAGGCCAGGCCTGCTGGCTCTGGTGGGCCTCTAACACTCAGCCTAGTGTGTCAGTCTGCCCGGCGGCTCCAGCAGCCCTTGAGACAATCTATCCTTCACAGCTATCCATTCCCATCAGGTAAACAGCCTGTGTTCACACACACACACAACAAGAACAGACCCCCCCCCCCCCCCCCCCCCCCCAAAAAAAAAAAACCTTCTCTCTTATCGTAGAAGGTTGCTTCCCATTTGAGAGTGCGTTTGTTTTTTTTCTCCTATACGTACCATCTGCAATCTTTGCAAATTCATGAGAATTCAAATATTCAAAATAAACGTGGCAAACAGGGAAGCAGCCATAACCATGAAAACACATCAGATTTATTTCCCCTGTCCTGTTTACTGGTTCACGGAACACTGCATGCAAACAGAATGCAAATTTATTTGATTGAATCAGGTGATGCAGAGGTAATTGTATTTGGCGAAATGTCCAAGATTTTTTTTTCTTTATCATTATCAGCAGGGGGGGGGGGGGGGGGATTCTTTATGAAATCCGTCTTAAACAAAAGCTATCATCGCTCCAAAGCCTTGTGATCTTCCTTTGTCACTCGCGGATGTGGCAGCGTCTTTAATTTCCTTTCAATTAAAAGTAAATATGCGGTTTTATTTTTCCCCCCACTGTGAAATCTAAACAAGAGGAGTCAACATGAGCAGACAGGTGAAGAATATTCATTTTGTTGCCGTCTCATTCAACAGGCAGGGATGTTCTTTGCCCCCCCCCCTTCTCTCCCCCTCCCTCCACCAACCATCACAGTCAGTGTTGCAAGTCTGCTTGCATTCAGAAGAATTCCACTGTGCTTATTAAAACCCGAGTTTGCAAAGTAAAGACACACACACACACACACACACACACATACATAACCATACTCACCCCCCCCCCACACACACACACAAATGGAAATCTCAGGCCGCCATCTTGATTTACGCAAAAAATTCCATTAGTATTTGCCGGTCACCCTACCCAGCTGGTCTCCTGTTTTTTCCCCTTCTTACTTCCAGGTCCATCAAAACCATAATGCCTATATTGATGTAGCTTCACAGCACACAGAGTCACGTGTGTCGCTCCTCACTTCATCTCTCCAGCAGGTCCTGGAGTACATAATGGAGGAATTATGAATGTGTCAGTCAGCCTCAAAGCTATCCTTCATGTAGAGAGCCTACTCAGTGGCACCAGCACAACAACGCTAAACACAACAACAACAAAGTCCTTGGTGTGGCGCCTCTCTTTAACTCCTCACCTCGCGCACGTCCGACTCCCTGACTCCAGAGTACACTTGACAGATGGTCTGGCATTTGTGCAAAAAAACAATGTTCTTCAGCGTTTTCGACGGCCATTATTGGCTCTATAAAACTCCTTTTTTGCTCACTACCAGAGGCCCTGTGCCACTTTAAATCAAGCCGAGTCGCTGGTCGTCTGCGGCAAAAACAACAGCAATATTCGATTTTCTAATTTCGCATCAGGAAGAACACCAGTTCAACTTAAGTAATACCAAATCAAGGGCTTGATTCGATTTCGGTGATGTCATTACAGGGTCACATTACAATGTGTAATATGATATAAATTTGGTCTTGCCTTTTCATGGGCTGCTCAGGGTTTACTCCTTGTGTGCTTTTAAGCCCCAGACTTTCTCCATCCACTTTCATATGATGGATGAGCTCAGAGCCCTGTAATGCTTCATCTCTCATACTGTTTGCTGCTGGATGCGTGTCGTATCAATATCAGCAGGCCAGGTAGATTGAGTGGCCAGGCTGGAAGTGAGTGGGGAGCAGCGGGTTGGGAACGGCTGGAGAGGAGAGAGATGTCTCCTGAGAAGGGACGCTAAGGGGAGCACTGCGCCCCCTGGGCTGCTTTCGTAGGCTCCTCTTGTCTGCTCCTCCCTTAAGTCCTGCCGCTAATGTCTGCTGAATGACATTTGAACATTGCCTTGTGCATTTGGAGTGATATTCATGCGACCTTTGAGAGAGGATTTGCGTGACCTTTGGATATCTGTATGGACTTAAATTCAACTGATAGGTTCATCTCATAGATTACATCTGTGATGAGTGTTGGACGTGTTGCAAGCACCTCTGTGTGTGATGAATGCAGCTCTGCATCCTCATTACCCATCACAGGTCATCAACAACAATCCACCTGTCTAGATTTTTGGATATCCTGAAAACTGAAAAGGAGATCTCAAGCACTAAATCACTGAGGGCTTCAACCAGATGAATTTGACTAATTAACACCGAGGCAGGATGTAGAGGTCCTCTTAAAAAGTAGGATTTAGGAAATCCATGACCTCCCCATAATTTGACCTTCAGAGAGCATGTTATTTATTAGAGGCGACGCTCTTTTTGTTGTGGTGTATAGCGGAGGAGAACAGATGAAGGCAGGTGGGATGAAGGAGAGCAGCTCTTTAGAGTGGGAAGCTGCGTTTGGGGAAACCCTTAGCGAGCATGAACCCCAACAGCTGGTAATTGCCAAAGATCTAACTCAGTCTTTTTTGTGTGTGTGTGTGTGTGTGTGGAGGGGGAGGGGGCGGTCTACCTTTTGGATCAGCCACCATCACATGTCTTTGTTGGTGCTCTTGTTGATGGGGAACTGTGTTGCCCAAGGTGAGTTGCCTGACTGTGGCTCCTGTTATTTTGTTGTTCTGACCCTGCTCTGTTGGAGGAGGAATTTGAAATAACAGGGCTCTGGCTTGCTAGTTGTTTTCCGCATGGTCTCATGTAAAATGGATAGAGGTGGCACATTTATTGAAGTTTGATTTAAAGTGTGGGGCAAAAAAGAGATCTTGTCATAAATTATTTTACTCATGCCGAGCCCACCGATGTATGTTGGATCTTTAAATAATGCATCACCCGACTCGTAATTAGGACAACAATAGTCTTTTACTGCCTCAAGAAAACAGGGGGAGTGTTTCTCTCCCCCTGTGCTTTTCAAATGGGGATGGAAGACACCTGAATGATCTGAAGGGGGAAAAAACAACATGCCTCTCAGTGAATGGCAGGCCGTGCTTTAAATTCATATTTCACTCTAAATGGTATAGGTTATCATTCCAACACTCATTATCATTTAGACACAAAATAAGCTATGGTAATGTGTCTGTGAATGCAAGCCACCAGCGTAATGTTGCTCCCAATAATGTACATGCATATTTGTCTCAGGCAGTGATTATTACCTCGCAGAAAACACGCTGTTTGATTCTAATGCAATGTGACAAAATGTAAAAGCTCTGCAAAAGGGTAGAAGGAAGAAAGAAAAGGTGAATTAATTATATATTATATCAGCTCCTACCACAGATAACACCTTAAGGAGGAAGTGCCCATACATTCCACACCAAAGAGGATGTATGGTAATCTCTGGTGCTGAGCTGTTACGACACATTTATCAGTGACCTGCACACTTTATATTATTACAGTTAAAGTCCATAAAAGTGTGTTTAGACAAAGATGAAGGCATTACCTGCATGGCAGCCCCAAGTGCTATTAAAGGCTTAGGCCCCACAATGTGAACTGGATATTTAATATCCTTTATCTTAAATTTCTCCCTCAGCCTCGGGTAAGCTGATATCTCACTCCACCTCGCCTTTATATTGCTCTGTTGCTGTAATAAATACATAGATATCAATGGAGGTAAGTTTGTCCCAGTCTAGGGAGATTATGTCTGCCGTGACTCTCTTTAATAATGTAGGACGCTGTTTTTATTTGTGTGCTGGAAGTGGGCTTGTGTAAGAGGAGGGGGACCAGGAGTGGCCATTGTGGAGGCGAAACGGCGAGGTAGCTCTATGGGCACTGGAGACCAGGGGCTGAGTGCAGGCCATCTGGTGCTCCCCTGGGAGTAAACTCACCTGTGTTTGATCTCTCTCTCTCTCTCTCTCTCTCTCTCTCTTGCTCTCTCTCCCTCCCCGTCTCTCTCTCTCTCCCTCTTTATCTCTCTCTCTCTCTCTCTCTCTCTCTCTCCTCAGTACTTTCCTTACCTCTCTGGGTCCAGTTGCTCAGTCCACTGGGGACCTCCTTCAAGCTTTAGTACATCCCCCCCCCCCCCCCGGGCATCAGGGTTGATGAAATTAACCTGCCGCTCCCTTTTTTTCTTACCTTGTCATACAACTCCACACAGTTGCCCCCTCTTTGGAAAGCAGGGAGAGAACCTTTGAATCACAGCAGTAGATTTAAACACTTTGGCTCCTAGGGGATCGGCTGGTGGAAATTGTGGAGTCGGACCCCTCCTCTTCATCGCCTCCCTTCCCGGTGTGTGTTCTCCTTACCTTTGGGCTTCTCCAGCTTTTCCTGGGATGGGAGGGAAATTGCCTGATGTGAAAATGAATGCAAATATCCCGCAAGTACTCTGCAAAAATACCCACCTCCCGCAAATACAGAAGCACATGGTATGTGGGGTCTGTGCACAGTAACTGTTTACCCACTTTCTGGAATTACTAAAATTCCGCTGTCTCTGTCACAGCCTACATGGAAGTACAGGTATATCTAACACTGGCGAACTGCTACTGCATGTGTCATTTCTCATCCCAGTCTGCATGGTCTCGTCTGGCATTTAATGGACTCTAAATTATGCACTAAAAAGCGATGCATGTGATAAATGCTGTGATCCACGGGTTTTGTGGTGTCCTGCAAAATTAGTGAAGGGCACCGGCAGTCTGGGAGCACTTGATAACATGGCTAAGGATGTCCTCCAAACCCCAAGAGCTGCCTTTGTCATCGTCGGCTTTGGGAAAATGCAACAAGATGCACAAGAAAATGGCGGTGTTGGTTTGTGGAAATATGAGGAACCAGCTCATAACTCCTTTATTATGAATAGTCCCAAACGAAAGGTCACTGCCATGACAATGGTGTGATGGATGTCACCAGCACCCAATTAAATCTCCCTAAAAAAAGCAGCCTCCTAGCGCTCCATTTGCTTATTAAATATGAAACAGCTAAATCAAAAGTCACTGGGCCCTCCACCGCCGATGCATGTGCACTGGACAACCAAGAATTCATCTGTGAATTATTTATAATGTTGATGAGAGGGTCAATGACACAACAAATCCTTGTTATGAATGCCCATACGCTGGCTGAAAGGCCACACAGGGCATTTGGGGTGTTTGAACTGTCAGAGTTTAGTTAAAAAAAAAAAAGAAAAGAAGAGTATTTTTGTTTGTTTGTTTTTAGTAGTAGTTCTGTGGTAAATAAATATTTGCTGTTCTATTGCAAGAAAGTGTGACACAAGGTGATCCTTTCTGCTCCATTTACACTGCCTTTAAATGAAACAATGTCATGCACCTCACATAAATTAGTGCAAATGCAGTGGCAGTACTTTCATAAAAAGCATGAGGGGAAATCTCCAACTCATGTCCTCATTTGACCAGTTTTAATACCCGACAAATGCCCAATGCGAAAGACTTTCCCCCTTTAAGTCTACCTCTCACTGAACTTATGCTTCTCTTTTTTTACCTTGTATATGCAGTCTGAAATTATAGATGATGATAATAATAATAATGTCATTTTGTGCCGGAATCTCAGTCATTACCTGCTGTAAAGTGCTTCTAATTGATACCTCTGGAGAGATAATGATTACAATGCCCTCCAGGAAGATATTATTGCAATATTAACCTTTGTATATACTTTTATGCAGAAGACTCTGGCACATTAAGTGATCTGTAAATCTTACTTCTCAGCTAATGCCATTACAAAAGAATGGATATTCAGAGGCGTGCCCTTTTACTGATTAAGTGTGTCCAGGGGTTTTTGGTCATCTCTGAGAAATTGATGACAAGGAAGTGCAATTTCCGATGGTTATTCTTTTAGAGGGAAAGGTTTTTTTTCCAACTGAAGGAATTTCTTTTCTCTTTTTGCCTAGTCCCTTAGCACTAGGTGAACTCCCCCAAAGTGGAGCCAGAAAATAAAATGTGTCAAAAAGGACAAAAAAAAAAAGCTCTATTTCTGGACCTCACCATGGCCCCGGTGATAATTGAGCCTTGTCACGGTTACCATCACAGCCTATTGGGAGAGAATTGGCTTGACATCGTTGCAGTGATGGCTGGCAAAGTTTCCACAACGTAGGACTAACGCTATGGGACTGTCATCCTGTGTCATACTGTGCTGCAGATGCAGTGGGCGAAGAGAAGAAAGAGGACGAACAGCAGGTTTCTGTTGGTATACTTTACTGTTATCTGTCCTGCTATCACACTGTTTCAAAAAAACACAGATTTAACAATTAAGAGGCAAAAACATACTCTCACTTGAGAGATCCCTCTGCACAGCAGCAAAGAACAAGTACATATCTTCTGCTGATATCCTGCAAATGAAAACAAATTAATTCAGGGAAGAGTGGTGTTGTGTACTGTATGTGTGTGTTTCTGTGTATGTGCGTGCGTGTGTGTGTGTGTGTGTGTGTGTGTGTGTGTGTGTGTGTGTGTGTGTGTGTGTGTGTGTGTGTGTGTGTGTGAGAGAGAGAAAGAGGGAGAGAGAGAGAGAGCATCTGTGTGTGGGGAGGGGAGACGGGTGGTGGCATGGGCAGTGGTTCAAACCCATGACACAGAAAGTCTATCCAAAAAATGGCTTTTTTAAACCGAGAGACACAGAACTCAAAAATGATCTCATCTGCAGAGAGGGTGACCTCTTCCCGGGCCTGACCACTGAGTGCCTCTAGCCAAAAAACCTCCACACATCCCTCTCCTCTGCAGTAGCAGCCAGAGGCCTCTAGTCAGTGCTCTACTGAACATAAAAGCCACCCCAATCAGACCCACTGTGTCTATGAGGGGCTGTCAGTCACAATGCATGCATGCAGAGAACACTCCAAACAAGATGGATGCCTTGACAGAAACCTTTGTCTACGTTCAATTGAATTGCCAAATGATTTGACCTCAGCCTTCACAGATAGTTAGTGTTGTGCTTTTGTGTGGCTGTGTGAATGCTATGGTATAAACTGTACTGTCTTCTTGTTTCTTTATACTGTGTTTTTTTTTTTTGTCCCTCTCTGCCAGGATCTTTTTGAATTCTTTTGTCCAAGGACTGGGGATGGCTCAGAAATATCCTTGTGAGCAATACCAAAGTTATACCAAAGAAGTCAACTCAAGGCCAGCCCCCTTCATTACTGTGAAAGGATCGCACACAATTTCTCAGGTGATAATAGATGAGTCACTGATAACTTAAGGCAACATTACCACAGATGTACTGTGTTGCACTTTCTTGACAAAACATTGCATTCCTTTTTCTCTACACACATTGTTCTGTGCTGCTCCTGAGCTGACATTAACCTACTAAAGTAGTTCTTTGTTCTCGGTAACTGGAGAGCATTGCTAAGTGTACACAGAGGTTAGTGTGACAGAGGCACTTGTATAGCGTGGCAGTGCCTTGCACTTTAGCCACTGTGTCCTCCACACAATAGAGGAGAACGTTAAAGGAGGGTGAGAGCGATAGAACACTTGATTACAAAGATGGGCCACAGCCATAGCAAAGCGTCAGTTTTGCAGGATGTTTATGTAACGTTATACAGTACATTGTACACTCTGTTAATGTGTGTGGGTGGGTGCTGGTAGGGGTGGGGGGTGTGGTTGGTAAGTGGCTGCTACAGATGAGTTAACATGGTAACTGGTTTCACTACAGTGACTGACTATAATCTGAGCATTAGTGAACAGAGAGAGAGAAATAAATAGGGAGAGAAAGGGAGAGAGAGAGAGAGACGAGAACAGGCACGCATGTCCGGTGGAAGTCACCGATGGTCTGCAGGTTCTAATTATGTGCTAATAGCCACTGAGGAGGTCATTTGGAGCCATTAGCGAGCGCCTGTAGGTAGTTAACGGCCCACAGTATAACCCAGGCTCCTTAATGTTCCCACGGAGGCCGTTAGCCCTCCGTCACCAAACGGCGACCGCCTCATTACCGCGATTAGAAACCAATTGATAGGTAATAGTAAAATATGATGGCTCTCTATCTCAGAAATATGGACTATTGTGGCACTTGCGAACCAGCATGTCTCCATGTCACGGGCAAAGGCAGACAGGGGGGTGGGGGGGCTTGTTGTTGATGCAAACTTCCGATGAAAGCCAAACAACCTTAACCTTTACATGCAGCTTTAAGAGGGAGTCCATCTTAAAGCAAGGGTTGTTTGTTTGTAGCCTTTAGTGAAGACTTTGGGAAATCAGCATTGCATGCCATGGTCAGTGGCATTGAGCCTCATGAAGCCATATGACAAGACGCTAAGGGCCTGATGAAGTCAATTAGCCTCTGATTTGTTAACAAAGTTTTTTGTTGTTGTTGATGTTGGTCTTGTTGTCCAGGGAGCTCTGTCCCAATCTCTATCCTGCTCCCTTGCTCTATCTCTTTTACTGGCACTCTCTCTGTCTCACACACACATACACACACACACACACACACACACACGAGTGCACACACACGCCAACACAGTGGTCTCTTTTAGTAAAACATATAAGAGTTATGGAGCCAGTCAAAATAGGAGGAGGAGGGGGATATTTTAAGCATGCAGTAATCGTTATTAAATCCCTTATGCCGAACATTGTAAGTAATCAATTCGAGTCAGATGTTTTCATTTAGATATTTTTTTCCTGTGGAGACGCTGATTCAGATGATTTAAATTAGCATGTGTCCAGTTATCAGTCATAGAAGATATACACAGCTCTCAGTTCATTAGTGGCAGGCAACAGTCAGGCCAGTTTGCAGATGCATTATCTAAACTACAGTTTGAGCAAATATGGGAAACTGCACTCCCTCCCTAATACTCACATGACATCAACCTAATGAAAACCCAGACTCTGGCTCTAAATATTTGCCTCTTGTGATATTTTATGGAATCATCATTAAATTTTGGAACTGACAAACACAAACTCTTGCCTAATCAAGAGAAAAGGAAACAGTAGTGTGTTTAGTATACATATATACACACACAGCACAGGCTTATATGAGAGACTGATGGGTTGAGCACTGATGAAATGCTATGAATGAATACAGCCCCAGTATGTGTTTGTTATGGCAATGCTTCTTGTTAGTGGCTGACATACTTGCAAGCGAAATTGATACAGTTTTTAAAGAGAAATCTTAAAAGTTTGGAGTCATCAAGGGTTCAGAAAATCAGATTGTTTGAAATTACCCTCACTCCCTTCTTATTAAATCAGTCACTGCCATACTTAGGGAACATTTCTTCATCAAAGACCTGGAACAGATTACACTGTGTGAGACCCAATTTGAAAGAAAAGTAATGTGCTGTTTTTTTCCATAAGAGCAAACCAGTCTTGTGTGTTTGTATGTAGATATAAACACAGTGTACAGACTAAAACTGCTGTGGCCGTGCCAATCTAAAACACAGATGCACATGCAGACACACACACACACACACACACACACACACACACTACTCCACTTCTTCACACGCTGGAGCTGACACACACACACACACACACACGCACACATACACACACACACACTTTCTTACACTACTGCACACATGACACTTTTTTAACCTTGTCCTTACACTGCATTAAGCTGTTGTGGCTCTGTTAAGAGTTGTGTGAAATTGCTGTCTAATGACATGCTGCTGGTCACTGAGGGGCTATATCCAGGGCTAGGCTACACTGCAAGGGGAGCAGAGGAATAACATCTTCATTTATTTGAGAAGTGAACAGTGGCACGTCTGTTTTTCAAGCACGCCCTTTTGGATGGGTCCCAGACGTGGTGTAGAGAGCTTGGGCCATCCTCAGAAGCGGGCCACATAGATCAGACAGCCCCCAGACATCCTTCAAAACCTCCCTCCCTCTCCTCTCGTATTCTGCCCACATATCTCCCACTATCTTAGTCACATGCCATCAAATAATGCTCCACAGGCATAAGGTATGAGCCTTAGTTAGTATAGACGGTGCAAATAAAGCCTAAATGAGATGACACAATACTGAGAGAAATAATTTCACGAACTTTTCCCTGACCTTCCACAACATTCAAAAAATAACTTATACCAACCTATAACAAGTGTAACAAAGACTGTGTACATACTGGGCTACTGCCATGCCATCATGAGTTTAAGTGTAAAACTGTTTATTTTACATTTTTCACTGATAGGTATTGGATGTGCTGGAAGGAGTTTTCAGCAAACCATAAATACAATTTACTTTTAACTCCTGTTGCAGGGCTCTCAAAGAGTCCTATGAGAGGCACCATGTAAAGTGGCTCCTACAGGCATGACGGGATATAGGAACCTCCCCTCAAGTGGTGCACCTGTTGCTTACTGGTAGAGCACAGGGTGTCACGTAGAATAGCTGTACCGACTTTCTCGAAATCCAAAGATGTTATTTGGCGCCCGGTTGTTTCGGTAAGGTAATCTCTGAGGTGTTCAACCAGTCCAGAAAAAAAAAATATATATACTTAATTACATCATATAAACAAAAAGTTATATGTTAGACTTATATTTTGAGACTGCTTTCATTGTGAAGTTCTACATCAGACCTCTGCCCTAATATTTAACATAATGTTGGTTTGGTTTAAATAGCCTACGAAGAAATATATTGCGTAAAGTAAATGTGTTGAAGTCATTGTCTAACATCCACTACCCATGCCCTACTTTAGTATTGTAAGCATTGAGGATGTCTTAGTGCTATATTGTTAGAACTTTGCATGTTTAAGTCCATATGGCAACTTCCTTTTGACCTGCTTTCCCATCCCCGTCGCATTGTCAGGCCTGTCACCGATAAAGAATCATTTGACTTGCTATAACAAGTTCAAAAGAAACTGAAAACGCGCTGTTGATCCATGAAAAATTGAGAAAAGAAACACCCCTACTGCTTTCACTATCATTCCCATAGAGATAGCGATATTATTGATGGGGTGGTTATGCTAATTTCTTTAGAGACAAACTTTTATTTTGGAATTTGTTCAAAAAAGAATTTCATACACATCAAACTGGAAAATGCAGGCTGAATTCCCAACCGTTTAGAGGGCAGCATGAGAATCCGATTTTCATAGTGAATAATGAATGTGAGCTATCTTTTTAAATAGTATGTTTTGTCTGGAAGGAAAGTGAAGCGAAGCCTAGTCTCTCCTTTCACAGATTATTTTAACGACGAATCTTTGGGGCTGATTTAGCATTGTATAACTCCGTAGCATGTAGGCTACATAATGCAAAGGCAGAATCAACAGACAGAAAAGTGTCATGAACACTGTATTTCAAAAGTGACAAGGCGCAATGGAAACACTGACTGTCATTGGTCATATTTAAGTAAATCTCTCAGACAATCTCCTATTGGTCTCGAATTCAGTTTACTATATATTATAATCAAGCTTAATTAGTGTCATTGACTTTATGAGATAGTTATCACATGAGAAATATGTCAGTCCGGATCAACCCATATATTCTTAACTAAAACGGAAATGTCCTCATACAATATAGGTGTAATTACAAAGAGGTCAGTTTAAATGTCATCTTGACCGTCTGCATGGGGGCATTCACTGTGCATACTGTATACTGGCACCAAGAGATTGGAAAGAGCTGTTACATGCTTAAACTTCAGAATAGTCAAACTGTTAGTCTGTAGTCTTTAGTATATGATGTCTTTATACGTAATGGATGATGCATGTTTCTCGCGTTGGCTACTCACTTCTGTGTCGCAGTGGTCTAAAAATGTTAATCATCAGTCCGTCAATGGATCAGTGCAGTAATCCATGCATCATTGTCTTCTCCTTTTGCCAACCTTTCTGCATTCCCCCTTTTCTCTTATCGTTGCACCAAAGTCACATGCCCGCACATTCTTTTAAAAAAGGAACGTTTGATACTTTTTTATTATTACCAAACCGTTCCCATAATTACACCATAATCATTATATAATCCTATAACAAAGACTCTATTGAAGCTGTAGCTTTTGTCAACTCTGGGACACTGAATGTATAATTGCATTATTCTGCTTCTTTTCCCCCTATAGAACCTCAATCTATCAAACCATCCTCCAGCGAACATTTAGTTGCGTGTCTGCACGGCCTGCACATTGCTGTCCTACCGCTGAAGTGTAGCCAAAAAAGTTTTACGTCCTCATCCAACTATCTTTTTATAAAGACATTTTCTCTCGCTTTACTTAGAGCGTCTCTTGAAAGCGCGACTAGTGCAGCTCCCCTTGTTTTTAAATGAAGCGCGGGGTGCTTATTAACATATACCGCCAAGTGGCTATGTAAGATCATATTTACAAAGAGATATGCTTTCACCCCTGTTCTTTCAAAGAAACGCGCAATAGCCGTGTGTTAGAATAAAGCTCATTCGTCAGGGAAAAAAGCGCTTCCCTGAGGACCCGTGTGCGCTTGTGTGCATGCGATTGGCAACATAACTGGCTTATTTACATTAAATACGCCACAAGGTTACAGTGCAGATGAACGTCATTTTATCACTGATTACTTCTCTTAAGCACTAGAGCGGTGACTGATGCTCAGGACGCACTGTCTGCACAGATTTACGCTGGAGTTTTTTGGAAGAAAGAAGACTTGAAATAGTTCCTCGAAAAGGTAAGAACGTGTATTTCAACTATATTGTGCATTTTCCGGCTTTGCGCTCTGTATTCTCTTAAAGACGGTGGGCATCAAAGCCAATTATACGCAGCGTCTGAATAACAAGACTGACAATGTGAACGGGGTTGTTAGGAATAGACATATTTTAATAAGAGTATTTACTGGGAGCTCAAGGTCAGAAAGAAGCCGCGATGTGGTAAAACCTTTCATCAACTGCTTCATATGGGGAAATGGACGATCAGAGATTAAACCGTGTAACGGGCTATTTTATCAAGGGTTCAGCTTTTAGCCTCATCAAAGCCGAATGCCGCAAGACCTAGGCTATCTAGTTGCTGTGAATTACGCCGCGGACGACAATGGAGTGCTTTTTTAACGGTACAATGCATTTCACCTACCAGATAGGGGGAGTCCAAGCTGAAAGATGGAAATGTCTTGTGATGCTGGGTGATCAGTATCAATGAACACGTTTGTACTAAGAAAAAACTGCGCGAATAAAATAAAACGCTTTTTTACTCGGGATGCGTGCGGAACTGTTGGAGGGGGATTCTGGAGTGGACAATCGTAACAGGTCCGAAGCGCACTTTTCCCCCTTCAGCGCAAGAAAATGATCAGGTCAATCATGTGGACATGCTTCATTATTCAATGAACACAATCTTTCACAACGCATCGTTTACACGCAGGACTTTCTTCTTCTTCGCGCCGCGCTATATTTAAAGGTAAGAAGTGTTGAGTTTTAGAGTGTGTATCGGGGATTGACAATTGTTTTAGTCTACTTGAATACGATTCGCTTCTTTAGGAGTCAGTTTGTGTAATTGTTGTGTCTCGTAAAGCATCACAACCGGGCCTATTTTGCCTCGTGATTAAAAAATACAGTATAATTAAATATCCATAGCGGTGACGTTTGCATGCAGGGTTGTCAGGGGAAAAGCAGCTTGATAATGAAAGCCACCGAGGAGCCATCGAACGCTGCCCTTACAACTTACTCATAGGAAAGGATATCATCTTTTAAATCATCACTCTTTACAAGTGTGTCTTTAATATATACGTTCAAGGTTGTCAGCGACAGGGGTAAAAGTTAACAGAAGCCCGTTAAAAGGGGTAATGTGCACACGATTGTATTGCCAACGCTGCCCAACCATAGGGATATAGCTATGAAACTTTCCTCTTTTAGAATCTTCACAAACTTTCTCGCCTCACCCCAAGGGGTTCCGTTCAGAATTTCAGCTAACCTGAATAGGGCTACAGATCGTTGGAGAATTAGGATCAAAGTTATCTAGTGCATGCCATGTGTCAAAACTTGTGAGATGGAAGAGCCGGTGAGACCTGCCATTTTGTGCTGTGATCGACCTCTTATGAATAGCAGCCCTGCATTATGCTTTGAGGAACGTTATGATGGCATTCAACAACTGAGGGGTAAATGTCAAATCACGATATAAAACGTTTTTATCAGAAGACAACAGACATATAGCAGTAGAAGACGGACATTTTAACGAGCACAGTAGCTTGGGGAAATTATGTATTTTCGTTCATAAGCGGAGGAAAGTAAGTTGCAGGGGTTTAGAAACAACAGAGGTTTAACACTGCGATAATCACTAGGCAAAAATGAAAAAAGGCAAGAGAGTGGGGTGTCCAGTTGGTCAGAGCCAACATGTTTTATGTGATGAATTGCCTACTAGTTTTTAAGTGTTAAAAGCTCAGGATCAGTCTTGTACGTAGGTTATGTCTAGGATGATATAATAAAACAGTTATGAAGTCCATCTTTCAATTCACCTACATCAAATGTATTGCTGTCAGGCAACTGAAGATAATCTTTAGTTGCTTGAATGCTTTAAGAAACGTTACTGTAGCCTTCATAATAGGCGTCAGACAAACTATGCAGGTATACCTCATGCCCTTGATCCACACCTCCAGTTTTAGGGCACATAGCCTCCCGTATAAGGAGAGATGACCCCAACTTGTGTGTGTGTGAGAGAGAGAGAGCGAGAGAGAGGGGCGAGTTAACAGCAACTTGTAACAGTACAATACCTTCTTAAAACACGCGGCTATCCTAACAAAGCCAGTCACAGTGTTATACTTTTTTTTATTCTTCCGCAAAGTTGAAATTAGATAACTGTTTTTTCCTTAGATTCATTTAGAAAGGAAAGAGGCAAATAGCATGCTTCACAGATGTACAGTGAGAACGGCTGTCATTGTTTAAACGGTATTTGCCAGGCGGATATTATGTCTGTAATAGTGTCTGGGCGTAGGCATTTTGTCAGCTCCTCTCATATCCTGATTTAAGATGAAATTACAAGGGATAAAGAGTGTTTTAAAATTGAAACCCATGTTCTTAATACACATTTTGTATGGTTAACTCAAACACTTACAAAAGTGTAGGTTTTTCACGTTTTAAAATGTAGGTTACACACTCTTGATATTTATGAAGTCAAACTAAATACAGCACAGCTACTTAAATCTCGGTTGTA
This sequence comes from Alosa sapidissima, assembly GCF_018492685.1. Classification (NCBI taxonomy): domain Eukaryota; kingdom Metazoa; phylum Chordata; class Actinopteri; order Clupeiformes; family Clupeidae; genus Alosa; species Alosa sapidissima. Next base: position 29,357,648 of record NC_055970.1, read on the forward strand.
CAGGACATTTTCTGTAATGAACCAAAAGTATGATACAGAACTGCAGAAATAAGCCTAACTCAATTTCATGACCCCATGAGACATAATCAAACAAGTGATTCAAAGCTGATAGTATATTCATGATGATTTAATTGTTAATGATGATGATAATAATAATAATAATAAAAATAATAATAATAATAATAATATGATTATTATTATTGATAATAATACTGATACATAGTAATATACATTTTTATTTACTATTATTGAAAAGTAATATAAAAGTTTGTTTATTAAATGAGTGTCTACAGTGATGGAAGACAGCAGATTGATGGCTGTACACATTTCACACAGAGCATTTTCATAAGCGTGAGCAAACCAAACCAAAGCAAACGTCTCATTATCTATCCTCATTCGTCACCAGACTCCTCGGCTGCTTTTCTCAGCCCAGTGGCTGCCCCGGCTCACTCCTGCCTTTGCTGTGCCTGTGTCTGAGCTGGAGCAGTGGGCTCTGGGGGTCGGTATCAGCCCTCCCCCCTCGGCCCGCTGTGGCAGGGGTGCATCTCTCTGGGCATAGCACGGGACGTGTGCACCCGGTCCGCACCTCTCTACGGACCTGCCAGTCTGCGTGCCCGGCCAAGTGCAGCCAGGGCCGCCACCGAGCCACGGTCAAACAGCCGGCCTGCACTGACATGATTCCCTGTTACCTTTAATTGGGGGAAATTGTCTTCCAGATGCATGGCCCTAGCCAGGGTGCTCTGGTGGGACTCTGTGGCAGGCAAGGCAGGGCGATTAGGTATTAATTGATATGTGCAGTGGAGACCCCCCGGTCACCCCCCTCCTGTTCAGCTTCTCCTGATCTGAAGACTAAGGCCTATACCCCAGTGGCTGCGCTCTGTACTGGCACCCTCGGTTTAATGTTTATTGTGTGTCTGTGTGTGTGTGTGTGTGTGCGTGCACGTGTGTGTGTGTGTGTGCGTGTCTGTGTGAGGGTGGGGGGGATTGTGAAGAGTGGATGGGAGTAAGCAGACAGGCACCAGGCCATGGTGGGACTTTAGTGTGTCGACGACCTTGATGTGGAAGGTTAACTTCAGCAAAATGAGCAACACAGGCTGTGCTTATTCTAGATGAGGGAGGAATGCACTATAAACATGGTGATGGCCCAGACATATTTAGGAATACTTTAAATACAATTTGTTGTAGTAATGCATTTCAAGATGATTTACTGTTATCTCTGCACAAAATATGCTTACTAGTGGTGTATGCATTATGTTTTGCGTGGTGTTACTTTTCAGCCTTATTTGTTAAACAAACATTATATTTTTTACATGTTGAAGCAGTGTTTGCCTTCTGCGCCCAACATTGATGGTTAGTTTTTATAAACCTCACAGTACCTTGAGCATGCAGTGTAGCAGAAAACATTGTTACAAATCACAGTGCACTGTGTGGGAAAAGCATACGGGTCCATTATATTATGAGATGATTGACAGAGCTATTATCCTGTCCCCTGACTTCGACAACACTACCAAACAGTGGAAGCACAAGTATGCTGAAAATGGGATTTTAAAAAACAAGTGATCATTCCAAAGCTGAATCCGTCACAGGACGAGACTAGTGGTGATTTGGACGTGTGCGTGTAGGCTTGGCTCCGAGCACATGCCCGCACGAGTGCCCGCCCGCCACGGCGTATACGAAAGTTTCACGAGGAGGGTAATCGCGGACGTCAGCGTGTGATCTAAGAATAAAGGCCGACTCTGACAGATGAGGTGATGACGGATGAGCTTGTCTCCGTCGCCCCATGCCAGGGTGCCACCAGAAGGAGCGTCTGTCTGTCTGGGAGAGGGGGAGAGAGAGAGAGAGAGGGAGAGAGAGAGAGAATGGGAAGGGGGGTTGAAAGCAAGGCAGCGAGGTCAGGAGTGATGAAGGCCCATGATAATAAGACTTATGACACCACACCCTAAAGTACGCTGCTCAGCCTGAGAAAATAACGGCACAGTTAGGCTGATAAATGCTGGTGGCTAATGCCTGCTCTCTACCCGACAGCCATCTCACTGAGCTCTTAACTCCAACAACACACAGCTGACAGAAACGAACAGATGTTTGCAGATGTTTTGTTTTCTAGTTTTTTCCCCCCCTCCACTCCCCCTCATAAAATCTGCCGTTAGGGAGAGGGGTCTTGGACAGAAACCAGTCATTCTTTTCTCTCTCTCTCTCTCTTTCGCTGTCTCTCTCTCTCTCCCTCTTCATGGATCTCCCTGGAGTTTTGGGAGAGATCTATGTGATTGGTGGGCCTGGGGAGCTGGATTGATGAATGCACTCAATAGCAGAATGTGTGAAGATGGGCTGGTTTACACAGCCTTGAGAAAGATGAGCAGACACCACTCCGGCCTTGGCCTCTCCTCTCTCACTCCAAGCCACCCGATCACTCACTCCTCTCCTTTTATCTCTGTCTCACTCTTTCTCTCTCTCTTTCTCTTTCTTTCTCTCTCTTCTCTTGAAAGACACAGTGCATACGTGTCAGTCACCATCCTCATCTCTCTTTTTTGTGTTTGATCCATCGTCCAACAATCAGTCCCTTTCTTTAATTTGAGAAACAGAATTTATGATATACGTCATTATGGATCCAAATTAAATATGCCACGCGTGGTGTCAGGCCCACTCATTTTTGATTTGATGAGTAGCCCAAAATTACAGCCATATCATTTCTGTGGACAGGGGCTTTACACAAATAAGCAAGCATCCATCAATCACTGCCCTGGGAACGTGGCATGGAGTTCTTGTGCATTCTGCTCGGTGGGTTTAGCATAGTGGTACATATCTGTGGTGGTGCAGCGGGCGCCTAAAATAGTGTGAGATGCTTGTGGCGCCACGGCGGACCGTACCCTGCGGGATTTGGGCCTGCCGCACGGCGTGAGCCCCGCAGTTAATGAGTATAATGATGGATGCTTGGTAACTGCTTCCGGGTTACGACCCTGCCGACAGCCCCCGTTAGTGTTGAGGGTGGCTCCTTGGAGAGGAGACCCCGACAAAGATGGCCGCCTGTGCCGGAGAGTAAATAGGGACCCTGCACCTTTAATTATGATCAAGAGGTTTTCTCCAAAGGATGGAGGCGTAGCAGTTATGTTGCCTCGTAAATCTGCCCCTGATGCCGTATATTGTGTTGAACTATTACTGTACACTATTATACTGCATATTCAACTGCCTCTTCAGGACCTGATTTGCATAATTGGATCTTTAATGAAACTTGCCTTGTGGAACAAAAAAAAGATAAAAAAAGATGGAAGAAAGGGTGGAAAAACATTATAGGCAGACCCATGTGGATATGTGTTGGAATAAGTTACACTTGGCTTTTTTAACGAGAGAAGATGGAACAGGAGAAGAAAGAAAGAGACTGCGAAGGGAAGGGAGATAGAGAGAGGGGTTTTAAGGGAGTGAGCTGCAAGTGTACTGACCTGCACTCCACACACACACACACACACACACACACACACACACACACACACACGCACATCAGTGGCAGTGCTACAAATAGGATGAGAAGTGCCTCTGAAAGCTGTACATTCCCAGCCAGGTCTCACGGGTTAGTACTACAATAGCTGGATTTCTTTAGCCTGGGGGATTTTGGGTTCTCTGTCTCCACTCATCTCATAGACTTGTTACTCAGGGAAGATGGCTCTTTTGTGGAGGAGCTACTGCTGCTCAGCTGTCGGAATTCCTCTGTCGCAAATATTTTGACAATTTCTAATCAGGAGCAGTCAGATTTCTGAAGTGCAGTGAGTGGGTCTATTTTTTTTTCTTCTTCTTTTTCTCCCCTTCCCTCTCCCTCACTCATTCTTTCATTCTCTTCCTATGTCTTTCATCGGAGCTGTGAGAATTTCATGTTCAAAGTCAGGTCCCCCGCTTGCCTCTGTGTATTGGTGTGTGTATTTTTGTGTGTTTGTGTGTGTGTGTGTGTGTGTGTGTGTGTGTGTGTATGTGTGTGTATTTGCACAGTGTTTTGTCACAGTTTTATGCATTCACACATGTCCTATTGCACAGTTATTGATGTGCACCCTACATTGTAAACAGAATTATGTGTGTGTGTGTGTGTGTGTGTGCATGAGTGCATGTAGGAGAGTATCCACAATAACCTGTGTTTTTATTCTCAGTCTTGTTTGGAGCTTTGAAGGTGTTTGGTTTTATTGCTTAATTAAACAGCCCGTCCTCTCCCCTTGTCTTGAGCAGGTGAAGGTTAAAATGCTGATAGTGGCACTTTGGAATAAACGTGAGAGACATAGTTAATGAAATGTTATTTGTCCTGCCTTTTGAAGGACCTATCATTTAATAATAGCAGTTTTTTTTCTCTAAATAAGGCAAGTGCAGAAAAAAAACGTCAATTTAACGCCACTATAACACAAGTGGTTGGAATCCAGGAAAGGGGGTAAAGTGTAGTTAATCAGAGAGGGCAGGTTAAAAACGGATATTAACTAAGCGCTCATGATTTAGCATTGGAGGAGGGAGGCCAAAAAGCGCCGGGGTGACACTACTCCAGAGAGGCATGAGTGGATCATGTGGCAGAGCGGTTCACAGGTGGCTATTAGTGAAATGTTAGAGAGAGGAGCCGAGCTAAAGAGAGGAGAGGAGAGGAGAGGAGAGGAGCCGAGCTAAAGAGAGGAGAGGAGAGGAGAGGAGAGGAGCCGAGCTAAAGAGAGGAGAGGAGAGGAGAGGAGAGGAGAGGAGAGGAGAGGGGAATAAAAAGGTACAAGTGCAGTAGCTATCTCTGAGCTGCCATTTACCCAGGGAGTGTGAACATCTCTCTCTCTCTCTCTCTCACGGTGTTTATTTCTCTATCTGTCTATCCCCCTCCCTCCGGTTTTCTCTCCCTCTCTGTCTCTTTATGCGTCTCTGAGACAGGCCGTGTATGTCTCAGTTAGTGCTGTAGGTTGTTATTGTGTAAGGAAATGCTGAAGCAGGAGACGCTGTATTGTCCCTTGTAGTCCAGCTCCCATGCAACGCTCTCCTTCTGTCTTTCTCTCTCTCTCTCTCTCTCTCTCTCTCTCTCTCTCTCTCTCTCTCTCCGTGATCAGAGCACTCACACTGTTGATTCTCTCTGTAATGATGTCACTGCGATAGTGGAGGGGAGCAAATGTCTCCTGATTCCACCATTTAACGGCTGGCTGAATTGGCTGATAATGATAGCATTGGCGTCTCCAGGCTCGGAGACAGATCAGGCCCTGTGAATTAGTGGCTCCTAACCAGAGAGTGAGCGAGTGAGAGAAGAGTATGAGAAAGAGAGAGAGAGAGAGAGAGAGAGAGAGAGAGAGAGAGAGAGAGAGGAGGGACAGTTAGGTGGAATGAAAGACAGAGAGAGGAAGAAAGAAAGGGAGAGTGCGGGGAGATATAGAGAGAGACAGGGTGAAGGAGAGAGAGAGAGAGGGAAGGGGAGGGAGGGAGAGTGATGTACTTAACATATCTCTGGACTGCTCTTGAACAAGCTGCTGGAGAGCTGCATGGCACTGTTGATAAATTCTGCTTGATAGCAGTCACTGAAATGACCGCCTGTCTGCAAACCACTTACAGGCTTCGCCACATTGGCCATGAAGCTTTGAAGTGAACCACATAGACAGTAGATCAATATCTCCTAATATTTGACCCTCAGGGTGAAATACACCAGTCACTCGCCTTAAAAGTGGCCTTGCTGAGCAGTTCATCCTTGTACAGTGCTTGTGGTTATTTGTGGAACTTTGTGTGCTTTAAAAACAGCAAACAGTTAGTCTTGTGTGGATATGTATCTGAATGCTGCATTTGCTGTTAAATGTGTCATTTGAATTAAAAACCATAGCTGGGGTTTAGTAGGGTATTTATGAAGCATGGCTTTGGCCCTTTGAGACATCCTAATACTGCATTAGTGTTTTTTCCGGCCATGCGAAAGTAAATAAATAAGGCTGAATGTTAATGAACGTTCCAAGCTTTGAACACATACCCCTCTGTGAGGGCAGTTCCCCCCTGCCTTCCCACTTCATCTTGGGGCAATAGTATCAGTCCAAAGCCCAGGTCAACCCTGTATTTTTTTAAGCAAATATAAATATTAATGGTATATATTTGTATTTGTATATTTGTTCATTTTTGTGTGTTGTCCAGATGCTGAGGGAAACACTTTCAAAATGTCTTTTTTTGGGGTGTGTGCATGTGTATGTGCATGTGTTTTTGGGGTGTGTGCCACAAGTAATCGCAAAGAGTTCTTTTAGAGACTCCCTGACTTAACATGGGAAAGTCCAATGAAGGACAGGTTCTGTGATGTCTCTGGAAAATTTGAAACACACACACACACACACACACACACACACACACACACACTGGCACACATAACACGAAGAAACTTTATTTTTGGTTGCCAACTATATTTAATGGGAGGAAGTTAAATATATCTAAGTACCCCTACAGCGCAACTGGGAAGTGCTTTCAGTAACATATTTCAGCAATGAACAGTAAAAGCTTTTTTCCCACTTTAACTCATGAACAAATATATAAAAGAATAAATACATATGTAATAACCAAATAAAATTAAAGTAATAAATATCACACTCAACATTAAAAATAAAATTGGATAAACATATAAACTAAAGAAATTAAATTATCTTGGCCCTGAGGGCCCCAAATATCTCTATGGGCTTATATGCACTGGCATACACACACAGATAGTGCATCTCTTCTGGTAGTGTTTTTCAGTAGAAGAAAGTGTGTGTTTTGGGAAAACTGTCAGTCCTGTTTTGCGGCACTTAAAACAACTCCAGCTGAAGGTGTGAGTTAAAGAGTATTTACTTTAGGGAATTTGCGTGTTTATTATCTTTGTTATTACTAGGGTGCATTGTAAAAGCACATTTGGAGCGAATTCCCCAGACGCCCGACTTCCTTTACACACCTTTTAAGTCTTAAGATGCCTTCATACTGCTGCTGCCGTTTTCCCCCTAAACAGATCTACAATCTCAGACGGCTCTCTCAAATCCCCCCCCCCCCCCTTCGCCTTTCCTCTTTTACTGTTATTGTTTGTGTGCTATGTTCTTTTATTCTTTTTGGTCTTGATCATGAAGCCTAGCATTCTGTCTCTCACATTGCCCCTTTCATCTCTTTGTTATGTCGATCGCACCAATCGTTGTAATTGGGGGGGAAATATAAGCGAGTAGGAGTGCGGGGCAAGTTGCCTTGTTACGCTTGCTCCTGTTTTTAGTAAATAGGACTGTCAGTACAGATCAGCCAAGCGGCATGCGGACAACACAATCCGCGCTGAATTCCCCAAGACTCCCCTCTTAGTGGAGTAACAGACTGGAAAAACGTGCCGAGAAAGAGCGGCAGAAGTTGTGGTGGAGAGAGCAAAAAGCATATTCGCATTCTTTCTTTTTTTTTTGTTCCGTGAAAGAACAGAGAGAGAGAGAGAGAGAGGCGACATTACTGGGCATGCTGTATCCGCTGTGGCCCCGATACAAAGTGGCACTGGGGCTGCCATTCTGTCGCTTCCCTCCTCAAGGCTGAGTGACGGCTCCCTCAACCTGCTGCGGTCGGCCAGCCCTCGTCTCTGCTACACTATCCAGTTTGTATCTCAGCTCATAACCTCCCCCATCTCCGCCAGGCCACTGGGAGCTCCCGATTGGTTCATCTGAGGCCACAGTTGAAATACATTTGAGGAGAACTGAAGACACAAGGTTGCGCATTTCCCCTATGCCGCTAACAGGATTAGCGGTCAGAGTTATTACTCTTAAAATCTTGTGCCCTCGTCATGTGCTGCTGGCCTCTGGCACGCATCTCCAGTCAGGACAAGAGTGGAGAGCCCTCACAGGCCTTCATGGCCTGTCCACTCAGAGTTCAGAGTCCACTCCTTTATGAACATATTTTTTACTAATTATCAGTCCCTTTGTGCAGTCCCTTTGCCGACCTCGTTGGTGATTTTCAAAGTCAAGGCACAGATGGAAAGTGGAAACAAATTCTAAATGCTGGTGGTTGAATCAGACTGGAATGACTAATAACAGCAATTCACAAAAAAATAAGTGAAAAAAAGTTTTTTTTTCCTTTAAAGTTTTTTTTTCCTTTTTTCACAGGGTGTAGCTCTTGGCACAGATGATCTGTGATAGAAAGGGCACTGGTCTGGTGTTGGTAATTAACACTTTCTGCTGTACGTGTGGGCCGTCATTAGTGAAGTAAAAAGATTGACTCTGTTTAAATTTGCATGATGATGGTTCTGTGACCACTCATCGTTAGTTCAGCCGACTAGAACAGCCTCAGGTTTTTGGAGAAGAAGATTCATGGGAGATTTTCCCCCGTCTACATGCCCCCCCCCCCCCATCAACCCCTTAACCCCCCCCCCCCCCCCCTTCCCCACTTCTTCCTCTCCATCGTGGGAGGTCTCCTTTAAAGTGCAAACCTCAGACCCCCCCCTTCACTGCCCTCCCCGAACCATGATCCACTGCGATCTCATTTCAGGGCTTGCCGATCAGTGGCGTTTGCAGAGATTTTAGTGGAGTTTATCTCCGTCTCCCCCCCCCCTCTCTCCCTCCCTCCCTCCCTCCCTCTCTCCCTCCCTCCGCTGTTTCTCTCTGCCCTTCTGATTGCCGTAGCCTCGGGGCTCTCCGGCGCACACTAGATCCCTGTGATTATATTAATGGTCTCCCGTGCTGAGTTTGGAGGCAGAGGAGGCACTGGCTAATGGGGAGCGGCGTGGAGCAGCGCTGGGGGAGTCGGCCCTCTGACCAGCAGGGCTCAGGTTCGAGGCCCCGGTGATGGGGGGTGTCAGCTCCCGGATCCCCCTTCCCCACGGGGGCGGGGTGCTTAAGCGGTGCGGGCCCCAGTGATGGAGGGGGGGTTCACGGGGCGGGGTGCTTGGGGGGGGGGGGGTTGGGGGGCACGGGGCGGGGTGAGCACCCAGCCGCACTGGCCTCCACGGGGCTCCCACCATGGGGGGCTGGATCACCGCGGCTGCTGTATATTCGCGTCGGGGTATGACATGAAGACACGGCGCATACCAAAACCCAGATTTCGCCTTTGGCTAGGACTCACAGAGCGAGGGGTAATAATATTCCCCTGAATGCTATTGATCTGTATTTGTTGTTTTTTTCAAGTCAAATAAACCAAGCCTCTGGATAGCTCACACATTTATTTGTCTTCATTAGGCTTAATATATTCGCAGTGTGTGCCTGTGTGCATGTGAAGAGCTTAATGTGTATATGTATAAAGGGTTGTGCAGGCATGCCATCGTATCATTACAGTACAGTAGGATTGTGTGAATGTGTTATTGGGAATGTGTGTGTATGAGAGAGAGTTCTGACACAGGTGTGTGTGTGTGTGTATCCGTTTGTGTTCAAGTGCTTATGTGTGTGTGTGTAAGAGAGAGAGAGAGAGCGCTGCTCTAACACAGGTCTGTGTGTGTGTGTGTGTGTGTGTGTGTGTTGTAGCCCGTGGGCTCATGTGAGTTAGGGCCGTGGGGGTTGCCTCTCCTGCTGGGTAGCGCGATTGATCCGGGGACAGGCGTCGGTAACGTGTGGTGGCGAGGGGTCAGGCACGTCCTTGCGCCTCTTTTTCATCCAATTTCCCCAGCTGCGGGCAGCCACTCTCCACGCTTTTGTTGTCGGAGGTAATCTGTGAAGTGATCTTAATTATGAAGTTTCGGCCTGTTTTTGCGCTCTTTTTTTTAACATGCTTTTAATCAAACGGCGTAGTTAGTGCGTAATGAGGAGGAGGGAGGAACTCCACGCTCACTCACACATGCTGCCGGGCATTCCGAGCCACTAAGTGAAAGGGAGAGAATAGGAGAGAGAGGGAGAGGGAGAGAGAGAGAGAGAGAGAGAGACGGGATGCATGTGTAGATTTGTTTCCACTGTTAGAGGGAAACGGCAACTTTGATGTTCAAGATGCAAAATAGAGTGATGGGTGACGCTCCCAAAGAAACATGTGAATTATTCATTTGAACTGTCTGTGATGAAAGTTTTACCAAAGTTTGGGAGAAAGAGCACGTAGCACGTTCTTCGTTGCCAAGCACTCTGAAAATGATCTCAACAGCAAACTCCCCAAACCTGACAGTTCACATGATACAATTATTGGTGTTTGTCTTTCATTTGATACATGGATAAGAGCAGATGAGAACAGAAGGAAATGGAGAAAGAGGGAGGGAGAGAGAGAGAGAAAGAAAATGTGGGGATTGTGAAAGATGGAATCCATTACACATAAAGACTTTGGCATTGATGGGATGATCCATTGGGATTAAGAGGGGAAATCCTGATGGACGTTTAAAAGGTGACCACATGGAGAAGCGGCCGCCTGGCCGTGCAGGCCTGTACCAGATGCTGGTGTGTGTGTGTGGAGACCACCCCCCTTTCTCTTACACACCCCCACCCCAGGGCACCACGGCGAGGTCAGCAAGGGTCAAAGGGCAGCCATCTTAGTGCAATGTCAAGGCTCAGTGTCAACCAGTCATGCAAAAATCCCAGCAGCTTATGATAACTGTGTGTGTGTGTGTGTGTGTGTGTGTGTGTGTGTGTGTGTGTGTGTGTGTGTGTGTGTGTGTGTGTGTGTGTGTTTGTGAAGATGATTTAGTCTGATGAGGGAAGTATTTAAACATTGTAGCATATTCATTTGTGGTGGTGTGGTGCTGCGAGTGTCGACCCAGTGCTGGTATCCAGAAACAAACCTATAGCAGGGTGACAGAGGTTAAATGGTATGACTCTCGGGGTCATCAGTGATTAGCTTCTGTCTGACTGTCTGTGTATGTTTGTTTCTCTGTGTGTGTGTGTGTTTTTGTATGTCAGATTTAGAGCCCAGCAGAGTGTCAGCAAGGATTAGAGAGGTGTTAAAATTTTAAAAATTAAAAGAGAAAATGTTTTTATTATTATTTTAAAGGGGACATTTTAAAGGAGTGGGAGTGGGTTGTCATGATAGTAGCAACTCTCAATTTGGTTTGCATCATGGTAAGCCCACATTGCATCTTTATAGTATGAAGAGTAGTTAGCCCATAGGCTGCCTCAGTGCTGAGGGAACTTAGACAGATGGCCATGTTTTTTTAATAGATCACAGCCATATCTAAAAGAAGACAGAAATGGAGGAAAAGTCCTCGTACCCTTTTTTTCTTCGGCAAGCAGAAAAGTCTGTTTGGCGTCGCCTCTCAAGTCTGCGAGTTTGCTGCAACCCATGTCCTCGCGCAACTCATAAATGATTTACGTTCAGATGGCACTTAAAATAAATTCATGATTATTTTGTGAAAGGCTTTGAATAATGATAATTTAGCTCATCGTATACAGCACAGGGAATGCAAGCATCACCATGGCGCCTTTGCCCCATAATCCACCTTACCCCCCCCCCCCCCCCCCCTTGTTTTTTGTGCTTGACTGAAAGTTGCTCATAACAGGCTGTTAAATATATAGCAGAGAGAGATAGAGTGTGTGTGTGTGTATGTGTGTGAGTGTGAGCAAGAGAGATTATGTGTGTGAGGTTGCACTATTCCTTGATGTATGCACCATGTCAGGCAGCCATTGTCTCCTGGGTAAAGAATGATAGTTCAAATACCTACCATCTCTCCCCTGGTGCTCCAAATGCTCGCCTTTGAAGTTTTTATAATCCATCTGTCATCTTCGAGCGGGGAGGGCACATGTTCTGTACTGCTCAATTACAGACTTTCCCTTTTGCCAGCTACAATGAGACAGGAAGCGAATAATATGGACGACCCAGTGAATGTGTGAGAGAGTGTGTGTATGTGTGTGAGAGAGGGGAAGAGGAAAAGCTTAAAATTCAGTATTCCCAGAATACACACACACACACACACACACACACACAGACACACACACACACACACACATGCACACACACACACACACACACACACATGCACACACACATCTCTCTCTTTCTGTCTGTGTGTGTGTGTGTGTGTGTGTGTGTGTGTATGTGTGTGTGTTTTATGTATGTTTTATGTGTCTATACACATGAACAGAGTGTGTTTGTTGTGGGTGGAAAGCCTAAACTGCTTCCTACTGTTACAATGATGAGGAATTTGATTGAATGCTTATTGTTTCAAGAGAACTGATTTTGATCATTTTCTTAAAGGAGAGAGAATCTATTTCTTTTTTTAGGGAGACCAGAGTCATGCTATTCTCATTCTGTTATCTGATAAGAATATATGTTTGATCTAAAACAGTCAGTTGAACAGAAGAAATCGTAAGTGGCAAAGAAGGAGACTAATGTGTATTTGAATTTGTTTTCTTTCTTAAGGATCTATACAGCAGGACGTTTGGTGGCTGTTTGATGTACACTCTAATGAAGTTTGTAGCTGTGTTGAGTGCTAAATTCATGATTAATTAGAGAATGCAGTGCACTCTGTTTTTTTAAGCTGGGGAGAGGGAGAGAGAGAGAAAGGGAGGGAGAAAGAAAGGGAGGGAGAGAGAGCTTCAGATGCATGTTCTTGAACAAAAAATAAATAAATAAAAGAGAAACTACAGCAGCAGGAAATGAGAAACCTGAAACATCTCTTCAGTTTCAGAGGGAAGAAAAGCCCTTAATTTTCCCCACCTTTAATAGTTTACTTTTTGCGCTGCCGTTAGATCTCTTTGTCTCACTTCTTATCTCCAGTAAAAAAGTGGAAAAAAGAAAAGCAAAAAGAGTTTCCTGGAAGATGAAAGATTGTGGCGGGTTCCTGATAAAAAAGAAATTTTACATTCTTTTGTTGTCTTTGAAACTTCAATATTTTGGGAGTAATTGTTTCAGGGGGCATTATATATCTTCATTTACGGCAACACGTTTGGCCTGTTTTTTCCTCCGAATAAAAGCAGCACCCATCTGCTTCTGGAGCCTGTCCTGGCCGCCTGCTCATCGCAAAAATAATATGCGTCCTAATGACTTCCACATATTTTGAAATCTCCCTTTTGAAATTGGTCTTGGCAGATTATTTGCAGGTACTTGAGTTGCATCTGTTTGCAATTTCGCAAATGTGGAAGACTTTAATGCCGCTCTCTTGGTCGGGAGCGAGGGGGCTATTCTAATCCCGGGGTATCACCGGCTGTCATCACAAAAGCCCTCCTCTCTGTCTCCTCTCCCTCTTTCTCTGCGTCTTTGATGGAGGCGACTTGGATAAAACAAGGCACCTATGGGCAGGAGAGAGGTCAAGGTCAAAGTGACCCGGGCTTCCTCACATAGTAGCCCGACACGTTTACCCACAAACCCCTTCTGCTGGGAACAGAGACGCCTGCTATAGGATGGGCCCTGGACGAAAAGCCAAATCATTTGAAGGCACAAACAAAGCTGAAATCACTGTGACTTCAGTCTCTTATTATTTCTAGCATGTGGCAAGCAGCTGACCATTCTAAGCTCTTTTGCCTTTTTTTCAATATATGTGGATTTTTTTTCTTCTTTTGCTCTCAAACTATAATAACTGCCTTGTTGTCCCACCCAGCATGTGAAAAAAAGGCCCTACCTCATTTCGCCTTACCCTAATTGTATAGGTGGTTACAATTACATTAATTAGATATTTCATCAAGGGTGTTTATTCAGTTTGACGGAAAAATTAAAAGCGAACTTTTAACTTCTTTTCTTTGTTTTTCTGTTTTTCATTCCTCCTTCTGCCCCCTCCCCCCTTTTTGGAGAGGTTTTGTTTTATTAGGAGTGCGGGATGGGTGATGCCAGAGGAGGAATTATGTTGAAAGTGTATGCCTTGCAACTTTCTCCCTGTTGGAAATGTTTATTTGAACAGTAAGCTCATGATTTGAATATTTGTAATCCATGCTTAAATTTACAGGCCAGATGAACTTTTTGGCACCAAATCGCAACCATAAGTAGGATTTTCTGAAAAGCTTTACAAAATTTTAAGCCATTTGCATGGCTTATCTAATTTAGAGGGAGGTGGGGGATGTGTCCCCTTTATTGTGTTATACCTTTGAAAGAAAAGTACATCGCTCAGTGCTTAATGTATATGCATACCTTGTCCTGCATTCCATGGTCATGTATGGTAGGGCCACTTAGCAGGAAACAAAAGAAAGGAAAAAAGGAGAGGGGAAAGAAAGAGAATAATGCAGAAGTACATGAGGAAGAAGAAAAAAGAAAATGTATGCAGTGGCCCCGGCACTGGAGTAGGTTTTCTTTCTTTCTTTCCCCCCCCCCCCCCCCACATACCCCACCCCCCTTTCCCCTTGTTCAATTCAAATGAGTTTACTGGGTATTGACTTCTAGCGCTGAGAGGCCACCCATCGCACAGGCTGGGCGGGCGGCTGCTGAGCGCTTTCTTAAATGATGCTAATCAGTCCGGAGGGGCCTGGCCTCCATCCCTCATCAGCTTCTTCTGTAATTCACATGTGCTGAGAACCTGAAATTAAAAGTGTCAGTGTGTGTGTCTGTGTGTGTGTGCGCGTGTGTATATATGGGGTGTGAAGGGTTTGGTTGGTGTGTGAAGTAAGTGTGTGTGTGTGTGTGTGTATAGAGGTGGGGGGAGAGAATAGTGTAAGGGGGTTAAGGAGAACCAAATTAGTGGATGGGAGCAATAACAGGAGCCGTGGCATTCTCCCGGGCTTGGCGGTGGAGAATGTCAACATGATTTAGAATCAGTCCTATTTGCTGCCTTGCTTAAATTTAGCATCTCCTGATAGTAACTAGGTGGAGGGTTTTTTTTGTGTGTCCTCTGAAGCAGGTTGTCATACTCGAACACACAGGGAGCAGGCGATGGTTGTGTGTGTGTGTGTCTCTGTGTGCTAATATGTGTGTGTGCATGAGCGCCAGTTGGATGCACAGATGAATGCGCGGTACAGCCCCCTGCCCCTTGTTGGCCTTGGCAGTTAGCAGTGTGAGAAAGCCCTCTTTTTGAGGGCATTATATAGATTAATGGCGTGGGCCTGGGGCTTCCAGCCACACCAGGGAGGCCTGCTGCCGAGCCTTGGCCTCGCCTGGGACTTGAGGGTGGACCGGGGGAGACAAGCTCAGGCCTGGCGGAGAGCAAACACAGGCTTCTGGCCTGGATCCGGGGCTCACCCGGCTCAGTGCTGGGCATCATCTGTTTGGGGGGCTTCTCATTAAAGCAGGCGACTCACTCATCCCCAGTCGACCAGCTCCATCGCCTTAGCCAAGTGAGCTGCTTGCACAAACAACACAAGCTAACGTCCCACATTACCATACACACACCAGCACACACATAATGAACCCATGAGTCACACACACACGCACACACACACACAGTATTCATGGGCATGGGCAATGAGAACAATGATACAAGGAAATACACACACACACAAACACACATCACACAAATTAACCATTATCACACACTCACATAAACATGGACACACTGCCAGTGGACCCTAGGCTAACGTGGCCTGGAAAGTAATGGAAAGAAATGGAAAGTATGTTGTGCTGCGTTGCTGCGGAGGTCTGAAATATGTTTGCTTTAATTCTATCCTCACGGTGTCCTGGGTCAAGCCTCCTCGGCATCTCCCGTTTGGGAAATGAAGGTGTGATGTAGTACATACAAAACACACTGGCACCAAGCCTGAGCTCAACATGCCTTTCTCAGGGTTGAGAGGAACAAAACTCACCCCCCCCCCCCACACACACACACACAAAAGAAACAAAAAAGAAGAAAAAAACTGAAAAACAAACAGAGATCAAGAGTGTTGTGCTAATCTAAGGTGAAATAAAAGCCTGCGCGCGTAAACAGCACATTCACCAGCACAACAGCTCCTTTGTTGTCTCCGGCTGATGGCAGCTCCCTCTCTTGCCTTTCATAACTTTACCTGCTCCGCTAAAAAGGGCACAGGCGTTAGTCGTCAACACTGGAACATGTTGAACTTAAGATTGTGCTTACCTTTTGTTAAAGCTTGCTGCCTCTGCACAGAATTGCACTGTGTGGAAGTGTGTCTGTGTGTGTGTGTGTGTGTGTGTTGATTTACTGGATCTGCAGATCCGCATCTAGTCTTTGGTGTGTGTGTGTGCGTGTGTGTTCATGTGCATGGGCTCATGTTTGTGTATCTGGCATGTATTTGCATGTGTGTATGTGTACTGGTGTGTGCGTGCGTGTGTTTGGATTGTTAAAGCAGGAGCAGCAGCTTAAATAACCTACTTTTGTCTGACAACAGCATCAGTTGTAGAGGTGCACATATGCAGAAAGCTATTTGGAAAGGCATCCTCGTGGCTGTCAGCTTTTATTATGCGGGAAGGTGTCATGTTTGTAACGAAGCTGAGTGCAGATGGCAGAGTGGAAGAAATGGATCACTAATTTTAACAATGATTAATGAACAGAGATGGAAAATGAATTACGGTTGACTATTGGAGGCAAGGAATATTTTCTGTGAAAATGTTAACTTCGGCTGCCAGGCTGGTGTGGGGCTGGAAAATGAGGAAAGGAGGGAGGGAAGGGGGGATAAAGGGAGGGGGGTGGGAGAGCGAGAGAGAGAGAGAGAGAGAGAGAGAATGGGAGGATGTTTCCTTTTCTTTCTTTTTTTTACATCTTTAGCAAAGTCAACACTTCACTGCTTTTGCCTATTACTTTAGCATCTAACCCAGCCCCAACAATGCCTCCGCCACCCATTGTTTTTATTGTTCTGTTTTAGCATGGCTCCTGTCTGCAGTGTACTATCACCAGAGTAACATGGTGCTTTTAAAAGGCAAACACCGCAAATGGTCATCTGTTCAAACATGCTATCTGCCTGTATCACACATGCGCTTGGGGGGGGGGGGGATGGGGGGTTATCTGCCTAAAACCACAGGGGCGTCAGCAGCACTGAGACAACAACAGGAGGATGCTCGCCCTCCGGACTCCATCAATAATATCAGCGTTAGTGAGTTGTCCTGTCCAGACGCTGAGCGTACGCTTGTCTGTCCGTCTTGTGCAGAAGCAGAGTTCTCTGAGGGAGGAAGATGGATCTGCTGCCTTGACCAGATCCTCGCCTCACCCCCAGAGAAACGCTAGAGTGTGTGAAGTAGAGTGAGCTCAGACTGAAAGTGTTATAGAGAAGACAAAGCTTGTTGTGAGGACCTACACCCACCAATGTTTTTGTATTTTCTTTTTTTCATAGCTTTCCCCGGCTTCATGTTGCATCACTCTTTCTTGACAAAGCAGGTGGGTGTGCTTTTTTTTTGTTGAGTTTCTAGCATAATAGATATACGTCAAGTGTTTTGAATTTAATTATGCTCCTGATGGGAAATAGTTAAGACAGTGGGGGGGAAACAGAAGAGCACACACACACACACACACACACACACACACATACACACAATAACAACTTGAGGAAACAATGAGAGCATGCACGAAAAGCGAGCTCAGGTTACCAGGCATATGCTAAGCACTCGCACAACATACACAATGCCTTTGGTGAACAAGGTAGGGGAAAAGCTCCTGGGATCCAATTTGGAATGTGACTTAAGGCAAGCACGCCTTTCTGTGTGTGTGTGTGTGTGTGAGTGTGTGTGTGTGTATGTATGTGTGTAGGTGTGTTTAGGCAGGAAATAAAAAAAAAGTGTTTTGTGTCTACTAGTGAGTGTGATCGGTGTGAGAATATGTGGGTGTACGCACATGTGAATGTGTGTGTGTCTGTGTGTGTGTGTGTGTGTGTGTTCCACTATTGAAATAGTAATGGTGATTAGAATTCCCCCTTGTAGGCTCCAGGGGTGGCCTTCTTTGAGCCCCACATCTGCACCCCTTCTCTCTCTCTCTCTCTCCCTCTCCCTCTTTCTCTCCCTCTCTCTCTCTCTCTCTCTCTTTCTCCTCTCTTTCACTCTGTCTCTCTGGGAGGGCTCGGCTGACGGGCTTACGTGCTACTTTAAAGGGAGGGAGGCGGTCTAGTTCACATAGTTTATGCCGGCCTGATTATTTGTCCTGCATGGAGAGGGGGCCTTTTAAAGCGGGATCGGGTAACACTCGGGGCTTTGTAGGTTGGTGTCCGCCTCTGCTCCCCTCAGCCCCCCTTTTATCATTTGGTAATGGTCAGTGTGTCTGTTCTGGTTACAAAGAAAATAAACGTGTATGTGAATGTGCCTGTGCTGAAGTATTTGAGTGTGTGTGTGTGTGTGTGTGTGTGTGTGAGCGTGCCCAGCAGAGTTTGGGAAAAGGAAAAATGAGACTGTTCCTACGCGCACATGTGTGTTGGTTGTTCATTAGGTGGCATTGCACTCTACAAATGTGTGATTTGTGTCTGAGCACACATATTTAGCTTTAAAGGGAGGATAGAGATGGTTCTAGTTATTAGGCTATGAAACGCAGAGTGGGTAACATGGCGAGGACTTCAAGGACAGCGCCAGTGATAAGAGCATAGAAATGAAGGGAGTCAGTGTTGAACAAAGTGAAGCTAGTGTCTTTGAATTGGATAAGCGGCGCTTCTTTCTCAGGTCATCACCAAGCATCATGTGAAACAAACACCCCCGTCACCCTGCATGCACCTGTTTCCAATGGAACACACTGATCCAGTGTGTTTATTTATCAAACAGAGATGACTAAAGATAAGGGGGCGGCAGGAGGGGAAGAGAAAACGAGTGGAGTGGAGAAAAGCAACAGCCATCTCAGAAGATGCCTCGCTTCTTGTCAGTCGGACAGTTGTGAGCGTGCACGCTGCCGTTTTTGAAGCTGCAATTACAGGTATATCAGAAACATCACGGTGGTGTGTGTGTCTGTGTGTGTGTGTGTGTGGCGTAGGCTGTGTTTGTTTACAGGCTCTTGTCTACCCCTGTGCGTGAACCTGTCTCTGTTCTCTCAGCGCCGCACACTTGACGCGTCAGGGCTGGTGGTATGGATGGCTGGCGTGCCGATTGATCACGCACTTGAAAAAAAAAAGAGAGAGAGAGAGAAAGAGGATATTAAAGATGTCTGTCACGCTCCCCCCTCCCCGTTCTCCTCCACAAAACAAGTGGATGTGAACTTTTCAGCCGAACACTGTCACCTCCCCTAATCAGGAAGTGAAATCTGTATCGCAGCCCGTTTCGCTCTCGACACCCCCCCACCCTCCCAAACAAACACACACGAACACCCCTTCTCCCTGCAGCCTGGCCCCCACTTTGAAAGTTGAAACAAAGAAAATAAATAAGTGAACAAATAAATAAATAAAAATAGGAAAGAGCAGGAAAAAGGGGAAAAACGAAAAAGAACAATCCTGCTGGAAGTAATGTGATTTCCAAATAAACGCCCGCCTGTCAGAAGCAGGAGACACATTTACTTCCTCAATGTAGCTCAAGGAGACAATTAGCAAACAGAGGTGACACGGTAAACAGGTGCACCCATTATTCCAGGAGCTGCTGGCGATATATCCCCATCGCCGAGACTGATGGGGGATCATGTGACAGGAGGGCTGAATTATCTGTCTGCATCAGGGCTCGACTGATTGGGTCTGCCTGTCTGTACTCCCCAACATCTTAAAAAGAGACAGACAGAGAGAGAGAGAGAGAGAGGAAAAGGAAGAGAGAGCAAAGAGGGGTGGTTTAACACTTTTCTTTGCCAGTTATTTCTTTCGTTCTTTCTTTCGTTCTTTCTTTCTTTCTTTCTTTTGTCTTTGTTCCTGTCCTCTCCTTTTTTTTAAAGTGAATAATTATTAACACATTTTCTGTTGGACTGCAGCTACCACTTAATTCATAATAGGCCACAGTCCTATGTGCCAGGTCAAGCCGGTTTGTGGAAATTGATTGCTTGTAAAGTGCTAATCAATGAAAACCTTTTCTCTGGAAGCAGGCAAATGCTATAACATTTTATTAAGAATAGTGAGGAGCCCGTGCAGGGCCCGGCTCCATGTGACAGCTGTCAGGCAGTGCCTGCCAAACCAAGAGGTCAAACCCGTAGACAGGCTTCATTTGAGGAATCTCGCAGGCTTTATCCGAAGGTTATCCCCACAGGTACTGTTCACATTTTCTATGTGCCGCACCCCCGCATCGACTGTGCGCCATTCCCCTCCTGCTGCTTGCAATGCAATACTTTCTTTGAGTCTGTTCCAGTAATCTAATACGTTTTTTGATCTGAAAATGACTCGTAATTTTGTGTCATCTCGTGGCAAGAAAAGGGCAAAGACCTATCAAAGGGTTTTTGGGCACCTTTGTGATTTTGTACACCTTTATAATGGGTTAGTAATCTTGAGAGATTAATCATAGGTGTACTGTATGTTGAGAACAAACAATTTGGAGCATCACAAACTGTATTAGAATGTAAAGGGTGCCAAAACCTAATAACGCCCCTTTATTCCACAAAACTTCATTACTTCAGTTTATTTAAACATTTAGTTTTTTTTGTTTTTTATTTTTCTATATTTTTGAACGATAAAAAACTAAACACACAATTAGGATACTTAGCCTCAAAAACAGGGTGTTATTTTTATTTTGAAAAACTCTTATTCTATAGGCACTAATGAAGTCACTTCATCTTGTTACATTGTTTAAATCCCCTAATGATTGACATCTTATTGGCACTGTCTGCCTGTTACAGTTTAGGCAGCATTAGCTGGAGTGGCAGCAGTCTTGGTAGGAGTTAATGATAATAATTATTTAGCATTTTTTATTGCAGGATAATTATTTAAGAGGTTCATGTAGTCATCAGTGTAATCAGTAAAGAGCGATTACACAGAATCCACAGGCACAGATGGTTTCTGTTGTGTTATTGTGTTATTTTTTCCACATTAAAGTAGTACACTTCATATCAGCCCCTGGAAGAGGACAATCGGAAGGGCAAATGACAAAATTATAATCGCTTCTTCAGAAAAAGAAAAGGAAAAGAAAAAAAACATAATTAGGACTTTTTTTTTGGTTTCGGGTGCTAAAACTCGCTTAATCAATTGAACCTACGTAATTGTTCATTAAAAAAAAAAAAGACAAAGCCCACTTCAACAAACTGACCCTTTGACTTTGTCCATTAGCGTAGAATGTGTTGCCTTGGTTGTTCGCACGCAATGGAAACAATAAGGTCAGCGGTTTTGTCATTTTGTTCTTTCGGGATGTGCCTAAGCGCTCTCTGGTTGGTCGTCCAGGGTGGCGGTTGTCTACAACCCTTTTTTGAATCATTACCGTTTTTTTTTTTATTGTACACAACCAGCGAGCAAGAAAAAGGCTCTCGCTTTCCAGGGTCGGAGGGATCGGAACACGGAGGCTGTTGCCCTACATTCCTGACTAATTGTATAATTGGAAAAAGCGCTCCAAATGAGCGGCCCCCTTTCGCGAGGCTGATCTTCCCAGCACTTCCCCCCTTCAAAGCAAATCACAAAAGAGCATTTTGGGAATAATAATAATTTCAAAAAGCGTCCATTATTAATCTCAAGCTCTCCTACCCCACCACCATATCCAACAACATGACGATTCCTCAGAGTGGATTCTGCCCACTGACACATCCATTACTGGTCTTTGGCTTCCAAGATACTCCAGGTGTCCTGCAAGGAAAAGTCGCTCTTGGGAGGAACTTTTGAAATTGTTGCTTCTCTGTCACATTAACTGATGATCTACCTGTGAGCTGTCTTTGCGTTCATATTTTACAGTTACGCCCATGCTCATGGTCGAATTGGATTTCTCAGATTTATGGTCCTGTGCGCGCTCCCCTCTTCATTTCCATGGATACAGAGGGTTGCCAGGATGATTTCTGAGGTCGACGGCTCTAACGGGATTCCAAAGTGCAGTTAAAACGAATCCGTTAATTAACCCTATTGATCAGTCAAAAAATAGAGGCAAATGCGATTTGCATACACAGAGCGTGATCAATGCATTAAATGATTTTTCTTTTTTTCAAAATCAGATTTCCTCCCTTTTCAAAGTGAGACAGAGAGTTCAGCCTAATGCAGATCGATCCCGAGTTGTGCCGACAAGAATACAAAGCATTTTATTAAGCACCAAAGGGTGAAACATATGAGGAACCATTTGATCTGGAAGTTCAATACTGTACTTTGAATATGTAACTTTTGTGCCTCCTCAAAGTTCCCCTCATATGTCTCAAATGTCTGTCCTTGTTCCATTATATGTATTCAAACAACAATACCAACAGAAACATAAACAAAAAGCAATAATGAACCCTCCATTTCTGTGTGCAAACATCAGTCTTGGGCATTAAGTAATGGTCTAATTGTTAGCTAAATTGAACAAGTATTATTAATAAGGTGATATTTCTTCAGGCGAAAGGAAATCTGTTCCTTTTTTCCTAAGTGAGTCACAAACAACAACAACAACAACAACAAAAACAACAACTGAATAGAAGGAGGAGAGACTGCGCGAGGGAGAGAGAGTGAGAAGAAAAAAAAACAAAGGTGTTTAAAAAAGCAATATGCTGCTTTTTCTCAAGAGCGTCTTATTATAACATATTGATTTATAAGGCTTTAAACGTGATCCACCAGTCAAGGGCAGATGAAAAAGGGAGAGCACAGGAGAGGAGGTGGGGGAGAGAGAGTGGGAGAGATAGAGATGAGGTAGAGAGAGATGGCTATACTGGGACGCAGTGGCAGTCACTGGGTGCTGGAGAAAGCCCTGTACTGAATAGTTTTGGAACACAAAAGGGTAATTGTTTTAGCCCAGATGTTGCTTTCGCACAACAAGCAGGATACAATGTTCCTACTGAGCTGATGAGCCCAATCAGTGAAATGATTAAAAATTGATTTTGTCCCTGTAATTACAGTATGTAAACTACTTAGCCAGGATTGCAAAGGAAGTGATTTTCTAATTACGTATATACTCTGGTGTCTAATGATTGGTTTTTTG
Organism: Alosa sapidissima; assembly: GCF_018492685.1. Taxonomy (NCBI): domain Eukaryota; kingdom Metazoa; phylum Chordata; class Actinopteri; order Clupeiformes; family Clupeidae; genus Alosa; species Alosa sapidissima. The sequence goes on from NC_055970.1 coordinate 29,380,268, forward strand.
AAGTAATGAAGAGAGGGTCCTAACGACTCCTCTGTGTTCTGTTGTTTAAGGGGGGGGGGAGGAAGAGAGAGCGAGAGAGATGGAGACAGAAGAAAAAGGAGAGAGAGAGAGAGAATGGGCATGTGAGGGAAAGAGAGAGAGAGAGACCATCGTTAGGGCAGAGGTAGCGTGGAGACAAAGAGCAGAAATTGAATTTTGGCCACTGTGTAAAGCACACGGATCTGTTTGTTAACATGCGATCTGTGGACGCTAATGGTGGTCGTGACTTGTGTGGGGTCACCAGTCTGACAATCTGGACCCTTCAATTAAATCCCCCAGGGATTGTGATTACCCCCCCCCCCCCAACACATACACACACACCACACACACACGCACACACACATGGACACACACACACAGACACACACACAACACACACACACACACAAACACACATGGATACTGTATGCGGGCATATGTGAAAGAGAGAATGAAAAAGATTTTTATGTTTACTTTTGCCACTGAGGACTAAGCACATTGTCTATGTGCATTCAACACCTAATCCGTTCGTCTCACCTCAAAATGTGTGCGCTATGTATAGCCACTCACAATGCACATGTGAGCTACAGTATGGAGCTGGGAGAGCGGGCAGGTTGAGAGTGCCGTCCTTCATGGGAAAAGGGGAAGTGCTGCTCTAGTTCTGCAATCCCTCCTCTCCCACTCTCACGCAGCGTCTTCCTCCGCCACATCATTTACTCCCTCAATCCCTTACTCTTAGTTATTTGATTTTATTTAAAAAAAAAATCTGGATGGCTTCAGTTGAACTTGGCTTTGAACTTGTAGTGCACGCGGTGCTTTTGGAGTGATATACGGAGGCAGTTTGCAATGTGTGTCATTCCCTCTAAAAATAGGGAGTGGAGTGAAATCTCTGGGGCGCTGACAGTAGGGCAGGGAGGTGGAGGGAGCGAGGGCCCTGAGAGCTCCAGAGAGCTGCCTGCCTGCCGCACACACACTGACATCCACAAGGCCTCCTCCTCCTCACCCCCCAAACATAAATAAGACGGGAGCGCCACGGCCATCCTGCCCCTTACATTCGACAGCAGCAGATTAGAGTAATCTGATAACGAAGGGGGCATTCTCTGCGGCGAACAGGACGGAAAAAAGAAAGCAAACAAACTCGAATTCCCCACAATCGGAAGCGACACTCACGCAGCTCGGCATTGTGGGAGGATTCTGGAGGAGGGCTGGAAGGGGGGGGGGGGGTAGTTGGGTGAGGTGGTGGTGGTGGTGGGTGGGTGGGTATGGTGTGACACAAATCCAGATCCATTACGACTGAGGAGAACTTGGGGAAGACATAGAAGAGTGAAAGACAAAGAGAGAAAGCGACAGAGAGAGGGGGAGAGAGACAGAGAGAGAGAGAGGGGGAGAGAGACAGAGGGAGAGAGAAGTAGCTTGTCAGAAAAGCAAAAAAAGAGTCACTCAAGCTTTGAAAGGCTGCCAGCATCAAACTGTACTTTTCAGACATAGTTGATTGGGAGAGAAGCTGATAGCGCAGCACAGCCTATCCCTTTTAATAATTCATTTAGTTAGGCTATGATCTATCATTTTGTACCTTTTGACATGCGATATTGAAATTTAATATTGCATCAATACAAATGATGTATTGCCAGTCAGTGCGGGGGAAGTGGATGGCAAAGAGATCTTTGGATGTCGTACAGTTTTCTCCTTCTCCTTTCAAAGACACATTGTGCTCCAGCACAAAAGCAGATTGGGAGGCCTCCTTGTCTTCTGCAGCTTTGATATGTATGTTTCCTTTTTTAAACAACATTTTTAAAGATTCTGGGAGAATTCCTCTCTTCCATACCAAAGGCTCTGAAGCCGTATGTTTGAGTGTGTGTGTGTGTGTGAGGTAAAGGAAAATAGAAGGACCATGACAGTGATGTTAAGGGGTGTTTGAAGGGAATATGTCACAGCTGGCTTTTATAGAATATTTAGGCTGAAAATCCCAGGAAAAGGAAAAAAGTCTGCCTTGTTTTTGTAAAACGCTATCTATATCAAGCCATGAATATTGTCACTGGACAGATTTCAAAATCTTTGAATTGATGACACATTGACGTGGCCTTAAAATTCAGTTTGCTCTCACCAGCTCCATTCTCTTTTATTATAAATCTGTTGTGCTAAATTCTGGAACCTTCCGGCTTCCTCTATAAGCTCACTGACAATTCGCTATTCGCTTCTTTTTTTTGTCTTTCGTCTGTCTAATTGTGCATCATTCAGGTATTTAGGGACATGACGTATTTTAGGGCTATGAATCCAATCTCGCCTGAAATCTTTGTCTGTATGAGCTGTGATTTCTGACACTCCATGGCCTCACGCTGTATGCTGGTGTTAATGATTTCCTATGTGTGTGATTTCGATGTCGCTCCTCTCGGAGACAAACCTGTGAGTGTCATTAACACAGTGTTTGTCTCGAGCCCCAGGTCTCTCCCAGTGGTCTACAGATGTCACTGACTAGCAAGCCGGGGGGGAGGGGGGGGGGGCAGGAAAGCTCCTTGAGCGTTGCCCAGTGTCTTCATGACACACAGGTGAAGATGTTCTCTGAAGCTCTCTGTGACCCACCCTGAAGTCCATTCACGCGCTGTGGTGAATGTTCCCTTTCTGCTCGCCTTGCTGTGGCCATGCCAACGCCAGCCCGACGCAGCGGACCTGTGTCATGTCCGTAGCACAGGTGCTGGAGAGCTCCAGCCGTGGTCAGTTGATGGCCGGTGTCAGTCTTTATTAGTGTCCCAGTGGGAGACCTGCCCCGGCCTGTGAGGGAGTCTGTTGTGGGGGCGACGTCTTGGTGGGTGGGTGCATCTGTGTCTGATGAGTGGTATCCATCATCCCTCTGCACAGTGGCTCATGTGGCTGGAGAGATCCCTGATGTCCAGCTGTTAGGCAGCACTCAGGGTGGGGCTGAGAAAAGGGGTGGTGGTGGTAAAGAGGGGGGTGTCATAGTTGAAGGGTGACAGTGGAACGTACAGTTCTTGGCACGTGTCTGTCTTTGTGTGTGCAATGATGTGACTGTAATTCTCGGCTAAAATACTGGGGGGGGGGGGGTTGGTTTGTTGGAGCACTTCATATTTCACTGTTCGACTGGAGGGAACAAATGAAGATTGATTCTGGAGAAATGACTGAAATGTATCGCATACATAACCATGCATTATCGTTTATTCACATGTGACATATACTCACACATATATGCATATGCGTAATCAAACATCCACACATATTTGCGTGAGGGCTCACATATTATTAAAGCCATGCAATGTAATTGCGTTTGATCTGGCATAAGCACAAAATTCAGTCCATCTCCCATGTGAAGATGGCAGCCATGATGGACGAGCACATTAGCGGCAGGGACAACATTAGATTTGCTCAAAATTATTGATCTTTTGTTTGCGAGCCAAGTCGACAATAAATAACCGAATAAGAGAGACGTGACTCATTATCGCTGTGCCAACTGACAGACCTCTATCAAAACAACTCTCCTACCTCGGGCCTCCGCCCCCTCCGGCATCCTCCCCAGCCAATCAGGATGCAATTTTATCTCCTTTTAATTCCTGCACTTTCATAGCCAATCTCCCCCCTCCCTCTTTTTTTAAAACTGAAGGCCCCTCTGTCACTATCTGATTCCCTTAAAATTTTAATCCCGCTCCGATAACCTGTATTATTCCATATTTTACATCCACGCACTGGGAAGCTCTCTGTTTTATTCCCACCTTCTTAGTGGAAAAAATCCTTTTATCACACAATGGGTAATTTATATCCATTACCAACGTTTTCAATCCTTTTCAGAGCTGCTGTCAGTGCCTTTGGCACCCTCATGATTAATGTGATCTAATAATAGTGTGCCATTATATTTCCTTTAGTAAAACATGTACCAACATCCTATTCAGCTCCACCAAATTCATAGCCTCTTAGAAGGTTTCTCCTTTTTGCAGCTGAAAGACAAGATTGCTATTTTCTTTCAGGAGGTGATTGTTGAGGGGTATCCAAAAGTGTTGGGGTATTTTTTTGCATTGAGTGAGTTTTTTGTTTGTTGTTGTTTTGTGTGTCTGTTTGTGTTTATGTGTGGATCGTGTGGATGTGAGTCACTGTCTGAAGGTTAATCTCCCTCCCCCTTTTATGCTTTTGTCTTATTCCTGTTTTGCCTTGCAAACCCAGAAAGCATTAGTATTTTCTGTAATCTGTAAAATATATTCTAGGATGAAAACATATTTTCTGAATCCCCCCACCCCCATAACATCTTTATCCTTAAATGCATGCCTCAAGAGTATTAATTCCATGTACTGTGTTAATATAAAGGTGAGCTTCCCCTAAGCTAAACCCCTAGAGATGCCATAATGAAGGCAGTCTTCTGGCTCATATGCACATTTACATTTTATTTACGCTTGCACTGTTGGCCAAAACATGTCTAGGGACAAAATACGAGATACATTCAAATGCAGCATTTGCATACAATATCACTGAAATCACATACACCAGCGAGACAGTTCCCTTTACATCATGAATAAGTGTATGAGACAGATCTTTTAGATAGCTTAACCCCATAATGTAATTATCTCTGTCACCAGATAACTTTGATAGGAGTGTGTTGTTCTCCATACAGGATTGTGCTCTATATATATATATATATATATGTGTGTGTGTGTGTGTGTGTGTGTGTGTGTGTGTGTGTGAGCATGTTTATGTGTATGTGTGCTCATGTACGTAAGTACATGGATATGTTTCATTAGCACATAGTCCAATTAGTTTGTGTGGATGTATTCAGGATTGAGCGATTATGTGTCTTGCTGATGCAAACATGTGAGTATACCTTCTGTGTGCACCAGTGTGTGTGTGTGCCCGTGTGTGCAAGCCATGGGCTGGGTGAGGGTTCTGGCTCCCCGTGGTGTGAGTCTGGGATTTGGGGGCTGCAGATTGGTTCAGGGGTGGACTGGGCTGTGGGCCCGGTGAGACGAACTGTCTGATCCAGTCAGCACCACATGGGGGCACGTTTCAGAGGCCCCCTCCAAAAGCAGAATTAACCCTTGCCGTGCTCTCTCACTGGCATCCAGCATGAACAGGTGGCCACACCAAACATAGGCATCAATTTACTCTTGACTTCTCCCAGTGTGTGTGTGTGTGTGTGTGTGTGTGTGTGTGTGTGTGTGTGTGCTGGTACATGGTTTGGAAGGAATAAGATCACTCACTCGATGTGTGTGTGTATTTGTGTGTGTTTGTGTGTGTGTTTAAGAGAGAGAAAATGAGAGAGATGGATAAATACACAGAGAGAAAAATAGGCTACAATAGGATAAGAAAAACAAGATTCTTATGTGTTCAAAACGTGTGTAGCTGTGAGCCTGTGTGGTGTGTGTGTGTGTGTGTGCATGCATGTTTGTGTGGATGTATCTGTGTGTGTGTGTGTGTGTGTGTGTGTGAGTGAGTGTATGCCTTGGTTTTGTTTATTACCCGTGTGGTTGGTGGTAAGGACCAGCTTGTGGAGGGTCCCACCGCTGTGTGAAATTGACATCAGATGGTCGTGATGACTAGAACAATATCACATCCAGTCTTCATTTAGCAAAGGGCAGCTGACCCCAGAGTCAAACCACACTCAGGCCCCCACGCAGTCTGCACCAGGCACAGCTGTCAACACTTTACATCAAACATCCAGCCTCTCTCTCTCTCCCTCCCTCCCTCTCTCTCTTTCTCTCTCTCTCTCCCCCCTTCTCTCTCTCTTTGCAGTAGTGTCTATCTCAGCCCATTACTGATAACTTCTGTCGAATGGCTTTTCTGTGTTTTTTTCTCTCTTCGGGATTTCTCCATGACATATTAGGTTTCCAAAGATAGAAAGCAAAACCGAGCCGAACCGAGTCGATCCATTGCAAAGCCCAAACAATGTGTGGCCTGACTCACACACGTTTGGCCCCCATCCCCTCTCAACCCTGGCAATCCTGCAACTGTTGTATTCTGACTCCAGGAGTTTTGATAGCTGTGGTCATCTCAGACATGTCAAGATCAAACGTTCCGCATTACACAATACAGGAGTGCATTTCTGTGGGGCTTTTTGTTGAAGAAAAGATGGAGAAATAAACAGAAAGACATGCTGATAAACAGAGAGTAGGAGGATGTTTCTTTTTTATTCTGCGTCAGCGTGTTCTCTCTGTCTGATTAAATTCCCGGTGAAAAAAAATGCACCGGCAGTAAATACAGAAATGTTTGTAGCAGGCAAGCGCTGTCCCATAATTTGTGACATGCAGATTTTGTGCGAATCATTTTTTTTTTTGAACTTTTAATGTGCTCCTGGGTTTGCCTTGGGAACACAGCTTAAGAGCAAGATGTGTACTTCGCAAATGAAAAGAAGACTGGGATAGGATGCGATCATCTCTAAACCCCATGGGGTCCACAGCGAGAGACGGGACTGGAGTGGACGAGGGAGGGGGCAGCCAGAGAGGAGATTGGGCAGAGCCACAGAGGTGAACAAGTGTTACAGGGAAGGTGAGCCACACACTCCACCACCTGCCTCCTCGCTTTACCTCTCTCTATCCCTCTATCCCTCCCTCCGTCATTCCCCCATTAGCTCTCCCTCTTTAACTGGGGAAAGCCTTCAGGGGAGGAGGAGGAGGAGGTGGTGGGTGAATGGAGGTGGTGGGGGCAATGAGCTCAGCACTTTCCTTCTACGGCCTAGACCAGAGGAGAGCAGAGCTTAGCAGACTGTCTGAGCGAGTGCGTCAGACTGAGAGAGAGAGAGAGAGCGTAAGAGAGAGAGAGGGGAGTGAGTGCGTAAGAGAGAGGGGGGGGGGTGAGTGTGTATGAGAGAGAGGGAGAGCGTGCGTACGAGAGAGAGAGGGGGGGAATGAGTGCATAAGTGAGAGAGAGAGAGAGAGAGAGAGGCAGAGAGTATTCTCTTGTGTGTGAATAAGCCTTGAGTCGTGTCAGGCATGCCCGCGCGCCTGGTGCCACCACCGCCACCGCCGCTAATTCTCATGATGCAATCCATATGGGGTGATGACCACGCTCACTACCGCCAGCGCCATTACCATGATGACCAGTTTGTCTCATCTGTCCCCATATGCACGTGTAAACACACAGAAGCCAGCGCACGCCCGCGCGCCTGCCTGCCCACCCGCCCGCATGTTCTCTCTCACTGCCCGCTCCTGCCCCTGCTCAAGCTGACGCTCACGCTGCCTGTCCGATCCAATCCTGTGAGCGGGAGCTGTGAGGTCTCGCCCACTCTGTTGCATACACATCCCACGAGCGCACGGGAGAGGTCAGCAGAGTGTGAGGAATCTGAAAGCGAGGTGTGCTCCTGCCACTGACCCCTTGACCCTGAGGTCAGAAGGAGAGATATGGAAAGATGCAGGCTGGTCAGAGGAGTAGCAGGGAGGGGTGATGGCCTTAAACTGCCCAACCCTGGAGGACATCACAGCGGGCGGTTAGGTGGTGTTGCTGGGAGGTGTGTGTGAGTTTGTATGTGTGGTGGTGTTGGTGGGGGGGGTGGTGTGTTAAGGGCGTGTGGAGGAAATGCTGCCCACAACGTCTGGCCAACGTTCGCTCACCTAGCAGCTATTTCTAACTGGGCCGCCGAAATGCCCTCGGCAGCTGCAGGGGAATATGTTGGGGAGGTGAGGGTGAAAATCTCACACTCATCTGCTGATGGCATGTTCAGGGAAAAAAGAGTCCTATCCCCCTGCATGTTGATTTATATCTATTTATATTAAAGTCAAGATAGCCTGTGAGCTTGACACCTAAATGCAGTGGTGTGATTGAGGTTTTTCCCCCCTCGCTCTCACCCCCCCCACCACCACCTAAACTGGGAAAGATGACGTGAAGTGAATATGTGTCATAATTCGGAGAAGAGTGGGAAGATCTTCACGGTATGTCTGTGTGTGTCCGTGTGAGAAAGTGAGTGAGCGTGTGCATGACTGTGTGTGAGAGTTAAAAGAAAAAGTTCAAGTTCAAGCAGAAGAGAGAGACATCATTTGAAATGTGCGTATATATGTATATATATATATATATATATATATATATTGCAAATGCACATGGCTAATTGCTCGTATAATAATGTTCATGGAGTATTCTGTAGCGCATATTGTGAGGAGAGGCAGTGGTGAGGGAGCATATGCCTTGTCATAACCCTGTCATGTGACCTGCCATCTGACCCGGGCCATCTAGCTCGGGGCCTGGGCTGAAACCGAAGCCGGGCAGATTTGATTCATCCTTAGGAAGCGCTCGGGCCCAGGCCACTGCATAGCCGCAGATCAATCTCCGAGATGGAGAGAGGCAGCCGGTGGGCAGGGATGGTGGCGCTATCGATTTGTCAAAGAAATACAGCGTTTGGCTTAAACGTCCGCAGAAAACCCAGCTGTCACAGGTCGGACTCGGTGACATTTACCCACACACACCCACACCCACACACACCCCCACGCCAACACACACAAACACACAGCAACACACACATACACATACACACACACACACTGAGAGTTTTTAAAAGCTATCATATTCCTTTATTGTGAGTGGCTGGGAGAGGCTCACTTATGGAGGGTATTTTTCACATTGAGCCACATCGAGCTGCCCCTCCTCCTTTACAGGAGTGCGCACCTGGCACCGAGACAGGAAGCAGGGAGCCGCGAGGAGCAGCGAGGAGCAGGGGATTGTGGGCCATAAAAGGGATAGTTTAACAATTGATCGGAGGAGCAGTGGTGGAAATGGCAGCTGTAAATCAATTTTATCTCCCAGCCTCTAAAGAGTGTTTTCTAATGAGTTTAATGTCACATAATGACCAAATTCCTCCATTTAAGAGATGCCCTCAAGGTGTTCTGAAGAGATAGATGTCGTCTGGCGACATTAAACCACCCTGACCCAACAGTGAAAGAGAGCACCCCCACCCCACCCCCCCATTCCGAACACCCTTCCCTGTTGGTAGTGCGGAATGCGTGTTTTATAAAATAATGGAAGGTGGACGTGTGATCATGGCGAGCGTAGCAGAGATGCCGGTCCACTCCCAGTGAAAAGGCAGAATGACCCATCACTAATGTGCTCTGAATTGGGCCTGCCCTGCGGGCTTTTCATGGGGGTTTATGAAATCTCAGCCTAATGTCATGGGAGACCAAATCGAGGAGGGCTGGCGTGCGGAGGAAGGTGGAATTCCACAGCACAGGCTTATTCAAACACTCTCTCGCTCTCTTTCTCTCTCTTTTTCTTTCTCCCTCCCTCCCTTTCTTTTTTTCTTTCTTTCTTTCGCTCTCTCTGTCACATTCTCCAGGACACTAGCTGACTCATGTCCACTCCCACTCCCACCCCCCACGCACCCATTTGCACATACAGTAAACACATTTATAGAGTGCACACACACACACACACACACACACACACACACACACACACACACACACACACACACACTCGCTCGCTCAGTGCCCTGCTCTCCCTGCTCGCAGCTGCCTGCAGACAGACACAGTCAGTGACTCCCCGGGATTCTGTACAGTAGATCCACAGGGCCCCTCACACACACACACACACACACACACACACACACACACACACACACACACACACACACACACACACACGGCCCAGCCCAGCCCCCTCCTCCTCGTCCAGGCCGGTGTGCACGGGAGCTCTCTGTCATGATCTACCTGTGTGGGCGCACGTGGCAGGAGATGAATTCCATTCCCACACACAAACTGAAATATTAAGAAAACTTGCCGTAAGAGCCACAGGCCAGCATCTATCATAAGAGCCCTAAAGCTATTACCATGATCTAATTAGGTTTAACATAATACCGTGTCAGTGCCCTGTCCGAAGAAGCCGTGCCCCAATTCTGCCCCTGCACTGCCCCCGGCTACTGGTGAGAGGGGTAGGGGCCGCCTCACGCGACAGCTTGTTTATAATTAGGCAGAAATGAACACACGTTGAATCCCATCAGAAGGAGCACATGACTCTGTGCTATCTCTTCTTTCTGTTTCTCTTTCTCTCTGTTGATCAGTCTCCTCGCTTCGTCTCATTCCTCTCCTCCCCTAATCTCTCCACTACTCTCCTCTCTCACCACTCCATTCCTCTCCCCTCTTCCCCACTCCTCTCCTCTCTTTTCTTTTTCTCTTTTCTAACAGTTCTGTTCATCTCATCTCCTTCTCTGTTTCTCTCCTCAATTTGTCATCTTTCTCATCCTTTCTGTCCAACTCTTCCCCTTTCTCTTTCCTTTCCTTTTCTCTCCTCCCCTCTCCTCTCCTCTCCTCCCCTCTCCTCTCCTCTCCTCTCCTCTCCTCTCCTCTCCTCTCTTCCCCTCTCTCCTCTCCCTGTAGTAATGAATTGAGCTGCAGATGAGATGATTTTGCCGGGGATTAGGCCTGTGTGTCTGAGCCGTTGCGGCTCTGACCTATAAAGCAGGCCTTTAAGGAGCCTCATTAATCCACCTGTCCAGGAATACTATATTTATATGTGTCTCTTAGATCTGGGCTGAGGTGGTCAAATGTGATTCCGAATTACCGACGCCGACACCCAATTCATTTCCTGTGTGATTAGCCCCTCGAGTGGCCGGGCTCTGCTCTCGGACGGTCACATGGCCCAGCGTCTGTGAAGATGTCCGACTCCGCAGGCTTATCTCGCCTCACCTCGGTTTTACAGGCCTCCTCAAAGATGGGAAAGGATGTTTTACAGCCCTTCCCCTTTTCTCTCATTCTTTTTTCTGTATTTTATTCTGTCTTTCTAGCCTCCCCCCCTCAGTCTTTCAGTTTGAGGGGAAAAAAGCAGTCCTGATGCATTATACCCAACAGGGCCAGCATATACTCAGTTTTAATCTGTTCAGATTTTGAAGGACCACTCTCCCCACATGAGGGTCCCTTTATCTTTGCTCTCCCTCCGTCCCTTTGATTGATATGTGAAATAAGTCCCTCTGTGGTCTTCCAAAGGCAGGCCGTGTGTAGGGGCTGAAAGGTGGCCATTGTCGAGGCAGGACCACTTTGTCAGGAAACAATTCTGTTCCCAAGGCCCCGAGGACAAGTTAAGAAAGATACAGCCCCCACTGTGTACTTTAGGAACTTTCATTTTGCTTGTGAGGTCATCTTAATCCTGATGAATTTTTATGCTGGTGGCAGTGGTGAATAGGGAACCCGACTAATGCTTGATTAAAAAAAAGAGACCAAGGAGAAAAAAGGAGAGAGAGAGAGTGTGAGAGAAAGAGAGGAAAAAACCTCACCACCCACAGACTACCTAAACTTAAACTTAACGCCGTACGGAAGAAAGAGGAGAGGGGAGAGAGAAGGGAGACGTCTTTGTTGAAGGACACATTGGGGTGTATTTGAGTTTACAAAGGGACCTCTGCTGAATGGAGCCTGGCCTGGACTCTACACAGAAGCTTACATTTGGGGAGGGGATAAAAATAGAAGTGTGATGAAATGGTGTGCATAAACAAAGCTCTCCTGGGACCAAAAAACTTCATGCTCTCTTTCTCCTTTTCTCTCTCCCTCTTTCTCTCTTATTCTCTCTCCCTCTCTCTCTCTCTTCTCTTCTTTGCGCTATAATACCAAACGTAAGAGGGCCCCTGGAGGAAACTTAATTGAATTAACACTATGAAGAAGCACGTTAAGAAATGGTGCAGAAGAAATTTCATGCTGTCTTTACCTCATTTTTCTGCCTTTTGGAATCAAAGTTATCTAAATGAAGACACTGGCACAGTGTTGCCAAATTGTTCATCTTACCCCTAGCTCTCCACGCCTCTCTCTGTCTCTCTCTCTCTCTCTCTCTCTCTATCTCTCTCTCTCTCTCTCTCTCTCTCTCTCTCTCCAACACACACACATACACACACAACCAACCCCAAGATCTAGCTCATCCATACCAATGAATATCACTGGATTTAATCCATGACGTTCTCCGGGTATTTTATAATTTTTTTCTTTTTACATTTTATTGTCATGTTTTTGTTGTCTGTGTGCATCTCCCTGTTGGGATTTTTTTATAGGCTTCAAATTCGAGGCACATTCATGCAAATGTGGGAGACACCTACTACCAGTCGAATGTGTGGCAGCTGTAGAGTAGAATTCAATTAAGCCACCCCTGAGGTGTGGTAATTGATCCGCACTAGGGTTTTTTTCTCCTCCTCCTCCTCCTCCTCCTCCCTCTGTCTTTTTTTTTTTTTTGTGCGCCGCCGTTGTTTAATGAAAACAAAATCCTGTTTTTCAGTGCCGAGGCCCTGCGATTGTAAGGCTGATTCATCTGCCGTTATTTATATAAGCTCAAGTCGCGCAGAACATGCAGCTCGGAGCGGGCCTCTGGAAAGAGATCATCTTTTCTCTTCAGCAGAGTTTCAAATATTTAAAAAGGACATTTTATATGTCAGTCTGAAGCCCCTTATTGCACTTGTGAATAAGAGCAGGTTTTGTGTAAAGTGTCATGATACGCCATGGTGGTATATATATTGGACTTAATCTACGGTATGACTTCTTCTTACTTACATTGGTATGACTGCTGAGTTCCTCCTATGATAAATACCACTGTTCACAGCCCCCATTCCTAATGAATTGACAAGGGACATAATTGGGGGAGAACAGCAGCCACATATCAGGGTTGGGAGGAAACCAGAGGTGAGGACATCTGTTGCCATGATTCACCCTGATGAGAACTTTATGATGTTCCACACCACAAGCACGACACTAACGCTACCCAGACACTTGTTTTCCTGTCAATCTAATTGGGGAGAAACTTTCTCTTTTTACCGACTTTGCTCATTCTCCACGCTCGCTCACCCTCCTCCTCCTTCTCTCTCTCTCACTCTCTCTCTCCACTCTCTCTCACACACTCTGGCTGTGGTTTCGGTAGTGGAAGGCTCCAGATCTCATTGCCACATGAATACGGACACCTGGCTAGCTGTGGCTGGCTGCTGATTGGTGGCCTAGCTATGGCGTTCCCACTCTCTCTCTCCCAGCATCTGGGCACTGTTTATGTAGAGGAGCCCTAGTCTGATTCCATCTTCACTATGTGTGCAACTTTGTGTGTGTGTGTGTGTGTATGTGTGTTGGTGGTGGCGCATGTGTGTGTGTGGCTGTTCAGAGTGTGCGTATCTCAGACTTGTGTTGAGACTCCCTCTCCACCTCTGTGGTGTGGCGAGAGTTTTGGGAAGTGGGCCGCCTGCTTCGCCTCCTCCCTCGCCAGCTCAACACCTCCTCAGCACCCCACACAGAGGCCCTGAACCACCTTTCCCTCTTGTGCTTTTCTTAAACATTCAAACAGTGACACACACACACACACACACACACACGCACGCACACACACACACACACACACACACACACACACACACACACACACACACACACACACACACACACACACACACACACACATTTACAGCCCTCTTGCTGCCTTTACCACGGCCCGCGACACATCATTTAATTAAAGCTGAAAGAGCCTAAAATGAGCGAGCGAGAGGAACAGGAGAGGGGAAAATAGTGTGATTCTTAAGAGGGCACAATATGTTCTGTTACATTATACAGGCTGAGCCGGGCGCGGGCCGAAAGGCCAGTGGAAAGGAATACTTGCTATTTAATTACTGTCAGCTGAATGAGCGCTGCTCTGTTCTCTCCTCTTCTGTCCGCCCCCCTCCCTCATGCAAAAATTCTTATTCACTTAGTATGTAGGTCACATTACAGTGGTGTCTAGTTATTGGACATAGGCTTAGATAACTGTTTGTTGAGTATTAAATGCTTTTGCTGCCTCAGCACCCCTTCGAACTGGTATTTCTCACACAGCTGTGCTACTGAAAAGAGGCAACGCCGCAGCAAAAATCATGTCAACCCCCCCCAACCACCCACCCACACATACACACACACATGCACACACACACACACACTCACAAGAACACACATACACATACACACACACACACACACACACACACACACACACACACACACACACACACTCAACCCCCCTCCCAATTCTGAGCCACCCATTGGGTACTGTGCGGAAAAGAACTACAGACATTTTTCCCTGCGTGTTTATCTTCTTTTCCATTGCCAAATGAAAAAAAAAAGTTTATGTTAAAAAGTAAATGAGATAAAGGGATAGTGGAGAAGCAGATGGAGCAGAAAGAGCAACAGAGGAGAAATAAAAAGAGAAAGAATGAAGGAAGAGAAAACAGAACTACGCACACACACACACACATACGCACACACACACACACACACACACATACGCACACACACACACACATACGCACACACACACACACATACGCACACACACACACACACACACATACGCACACACACACACACACACACACATACACACATACACATACACAGGGTTAAAGCTTTTTGGAAGTGAACCTGATGACCCGGTCGGAGGTGTTAGTCAAGCAGACGAATCGGTGCTTTCTTTCCCCTTATCTCTGTTTGCTTTCGGTGACCTTGCTCTCGGCTAATGCGCCGCGTTCTCACAGGCGCTTAGTGGTTAGGCGCGGAGGGCCTGCCGTTGCCACAGCGCCGGGGAAATGTGTTGGCTTGGGCTTGTGCCTCTGCTCTGCCACCGGTTCCTCCCCTCTCTCTCCCTCTCCCTCTCTCTCTCTCTCTCTCTCTCCCCTCTCTCTCTCTCTCTCTCTCTCTCTCTCTCTCTCTCTCTCTCTCTCTCTCTCTCTCACCCTCTCCCCAGTATGAGGCCAGGCCAGCCGAGGCGGGCGAGCCCAGATGGTGATTGATTTTTCAAGTGCTGACATCCCTGCTTGAGAAACATGCGCGCTCCTCTCTTTGTGCCGAGCAAGTCAGGCACACTAACATCATGATGCGATCATCAGCTGCTGCTGCTGCCGCCGCCACCGTCGCCATCACTACTCCCCACAACCACGATTGATTGACATGGAACACACACACACACACACTCCGACACACACACACACACACACACACAGACAGAGACAGACAGGGAGAAAAGGAAGGCACATTATAATATGAACCAAAGGCGATAAAAAGCAGTTCTCTTGAGCTGAAGTCTAACTGGGGAGGGAAAAAAAAAAGCAAGCTGTCATTCTCCGACAAAACACACATCAGACGTCTCAGTGAGACCTCGCCCTGAAGACGCACTCAACATTTCCAGGGCAGCGGTAGTCAGTGCCCCCAGCCCCGGCAGATGTATGCGGCCTCGCAAATTTGTGGCGAAGCCACTGAATCGACTCTGAAGCTAAAATGATGTCATTGGCTAACTAGCCATTCTCAGGCCATTGCCTCTGTTTGCGTGACTAAATACATACAATTAAGGGCCCGGCACTTCTCAATCTCCATGAACTCATTGTTATCCCGGGTTCAAGTGCACTGATAATGGGGGCCGGGGGAAAACAGGCGTATCATCACGATGCTGCGCACACACAGGGCTGGTGGGTAAAATAAATGTCTCATTATCCAACAAATTCTCTTTCGCCCCAACAGCACAGTGCCTCTCTCTCTCTCTCTCTCTCTCTCTCTCCCTCTTTCTTTTTTTCTCCCTCTCTTTCCCCTATCCCTCCTTCTCTCTCTTTCTCTCCACCCCCCCACTCTCGCTCTCTCCATCACTCTCTCTCCATCATTTTTCCCCCCTCTTTTGTTTCGGCGGCCACTGCGTTTTTATGGAGGCATGGCGGAGAGTTAGCCGCAGATTGGCAAAAAGGCTGCACTCTCGCCTCTCTCCTGCTAATTCCCCAGTTAAATGCATCATTAGTCATTTAGGCTGGTGTGAAAGTAGCTGGACACTGGACAAGAGGACCCAAATTTGCAACTTGATGAGGAAAAATAAAAGCTCCATAGATCCATGATAATGAAAGTAATCATGCCGATATATTCAGCAAACACAGAAATTGGGCCGCACAGAATCCATGCTCACGATAGCCCGGCAGAAAAAAAAAAAACGAGGCTGCTTGGAATTCGAGTGAGGCTACCCCTCGACCCCCGTCATATGGAGCTGCAGTCTGTTGTCCTTTCCTTACTGTTAATGCCCTAACGACCAACAGCGCAGAGGCCTCTTCATCCCTATGGCCTCTGAGCTTTGTGTGCACTCAAGACTAGACTAAAGAGATGGATGTGCTTGCGGCGTGGCTCGGTATCGATGACGATCAGAGAGCATCCGGAGGGGGGCGGGGGTGGATGGGGGGTGTTAACCTGTGCACGAGCAGGGCAATCGGGGGGCGGGTTGGCAGGCGGAACGCGCGCTCCCTTCCGCCGGCTGCCAGGGCTGGAGGTAAATGGATCTTATTTTGCGGCGCGTCAACATGTGTAAGGGGGTGCACGGCTCATTAAACGAGCCCGAGCTCTCCACAGATACTCTGATAAATGGAGAGCACAGACCGAGCCCGAACCAGCCCCTTCTCTTCCTCCTCCTCCTCCTTCACTCTCTCTCTTCCTTCTCTTGCTCATTTTTGTCCTCTATGACCCCTTCTTTCTTCCTTTTCTTCTTCTTTCTCTCACTGCCTGTTCTTTCTTGGAGTTTCCACCTCCCTCTTGTCACATTTCCCTCGCTCTCTGTCTGTGCTCTATGAAGATAGTGGTTGAGTCGCACTACTTCTTTTGTGGTGTCGGTTGACACCAGGGCTGGCTGGAAGTCATTATCTGAGGGCTCCACCACAAGGCCTCTGAAATGGCTGTGGTGCTCAGTGGCAGCTGAGCTGGTCCCCACAGTGGCCCTCTCCCAGCCTGGGCCTGTCTGGAGCCTCAGCCTCAGCCTCAGCTCCCTATCCACCTGCCACCAGGAGCTCTCAAGACAGCCGCCCCTTCCTGCTCCCATCAAACCCCCACATCCACCCCCACCCTGACGCGGTGCTACCACCCACGTTCCCCTGCTCGTGGCCCTGTCGCGGGGCTGCATTCCTCCTGCTCAGCCGCTGCCGGCTTTGCTAGTCAAACGGCTAATTGGTTACAGATTGCTCTTTAACCCCGGGGTTAGACACCCCTCGCAGGCTGTTAAAGTCTTATGGGAGACGCGGTGCGGTTTACAATGCAGCCGAGGGGAAAGGTCGCAGCCGCTTTCACACCCGGGCTCGCTGCCTGCCTGCCTGCACAACGCCACACCGCGCCACACCACACCAAGCCGCTCTGCACTGCACTGCACTGCACCGCCCTCCCCTGCTTTCACTTCTCTTGTGCCACAGTGGCAAAGCACTCTGGGAAACCTCCCACAGCCTGAGGAGAAAATACTTCAAACCACAGCCTCCCATCCCAACAACCATTACCCACAGTCACAGACACACACACACACACACACACACACACACAAATAAAATACACACACACAGAAAAGAAAAGAAACATTCTCTTAGAAAGTGGGTGCCATTGAGAGGGTTGCTCTCCAGCAATCTGTCACTTCAAGGCATCTGGTGTTCCTTTCTTTTCTTTTTCTCTTTTTTTTACCCTCCTCCTCCTCCTTCCCTCTTTTCCTTACCCCGCTTCCCCCACCCCATTTCTCTTTTGCGTGTCATGACAAACATGCTCGATTGGATGCGCAACAGTCGACGTGACAGCACCCCACTCAGAGCGGAGAGGTTGCGCCGACGAGTCGTTAGCCGTGCCAGTCACCGTAGCCTTGCGCGTCCATCTGTGGTTTCACAGCCAAGCGCGCCTTTACATTTTAACCTCCAGTGCCCTCGCCGCCACCAGGCTTGCTGGCACTACAAAAAAGAGAGGAGCGGGTGGGGAAAAAAGCAACAGAAAAAGACACAACATATTGCCGTGCACACTCCCCTGCACATGGCTCCCATGATGTTTCCTTGTCATGCTACGTTGCTCCGTCTTTCTCTTTCTCTCTCCTTCTATCTTTCTTCCTCGTTCTCTTGGTCTCTCCCTCCCTCTCTCTCTCTCTCCCTCTCTGTCATTTAAGGGGTTAGCTGCAGTTGTGAACGATGTATCCTCAAGTGGTTTCGCCGCGCTGTATGTGGCTTTCGGGAAACGTGAGGACGCGCTGGTGTTGGTACACTCTACTGCAGCACATACGCTAGATCAAGTCAACAGTGTGCTTTGCTCCCCAACGCAAGAGCGGGCTTTATCTATCTCAAGCTGTGCATCCACTGGTGCAGAAGGCCTGTATCATAATCAATATGGCGAAAGCCACTCTAAAACCTGGCCAAGAAGAAAATACTTGAGCTCCGAGCCTGTGTTTTAAAAGCCATACCTCACAGCAGGAGAATACCTCAGGAGCGTGCTAGCCAAAACAAGGAAAGTATGTAAGCCCTTGTATCAAATTTATTTGGGGGCGAACTGGTATATTTTAGTTTCTCATTTTTCTGTTTAGCAAGGATAAAGCAGTTATTTGTTGGTGATTCCAGCACATACCATTCCGATATCTTTTTTCGCTACATGAAACCCGGCGGAATGCCGACCGTGTGATTAATTTGTTTTGAACGTCTCATTATAACCTATATCATGGATGTGTGTGACAGCACACCTGTGCTTTTCTGTGAGGGCACTGGTGGAGAAGCGATGTGTGGAGCTCAAGTCCTCGCTGTCCTATCTCTCTCTTTCACTCTCTCTCTCATCTCCCCTCTTGTCCTCTCCCATCTCCCCTCTCATATTTAATCTGATGAATATGCCTCGCTGCATGACTCACTTTTTCCAGAACAATTGAGATGCCTTGTTTAGGCTGGGTATGAGCCCCCTCCCTTTACTCAATGTGTGATGACTGCGAGTGCAATGGAAGTGTGTGTCTGTGTGTGTGTGCGTGTGTGTGTGTGTGTGTGTGTGTATGTGTGTTTGTCTGTGTGTGTGTGTTTGTGTGAGTGTGTGTGTGAGTTTGTGCCACTGAAATGGCCTGAGACAGGTCATAAATTACTGTTTTCAGCCTTAATGAAGTTCACAACGCTGTGTTAATTAATTATACAGTAACACATGGGTACTAACTTATAAATAACAACAACACATCCTACAGTAGGTCTATCAGCACCAGTGGAATGAAAAGAACGCTGGATGACTGCTTAAATTCCAGACTCGCTTTTAGTCGAATTCAGAGGTGACCTCATGCCATGTGCCATGTTTGACATTTTTTGAGGGTGAGCTTTTCACCCCAGCAGTGTCAAGCCAGTGCCACCACATGGTGTTGCGTGAACAGATTTTAGGAGCCATTTTGAAAGTCATATTTCTGGTATTTCTGTTCACTGGGTATTACAGTCTTTTGTGATTGCTGCTGGTCTTTAGGGGTAAACTGAAATGTTACTGGCCTGGCCATATTCATTTGGGAATAGGGTGAATTGGTGTGCTCTGTTTTCTCTGTGTGTGTGTGTGTGTGTGTGTGTTTGTGTGTGTGTGTGTGTGTGTGTGGGTGTGTGTGTGTGTGTGTGTGTGTGTGTGTGTGTGTGTGCGCACGCATGCGTGCCCATGTGTGTGTGTGTGTGTGTGTGTGTGCATTTGTTGTGTGGTGTGGTTCACTCAGAGTTAATGTCAGTGACTGATTTAGCAGGTCCCGTTTTACAGATTTTTGGACAGGAAGGGAACGCGATTGGCTTTGTTCAATCTTGCTGGCAGTCGACACACACTGACATCTGTTCCCTCCCAACCAGTCAAACCAATCTCCATCAGGAGATACACACACAGGCACGCATTTACTCGCTCGCGTACACATGCA
Source organism: Alosa sapidissima (assembly GCF_018492685.1). Classification (NCBI taxonomy): domain Eukaryota; kingdom Metazoa; phylum Chordata; class Actinopteri; order Clupeiformes; family Clupeidae; genus Alosa; species Alosa sapidissima. Next base: position 29,399,843 of record NC_055970.1, read on the forward strand.
TTCATAAACACAGACACACAGTGCAGATGTACAGAAACATACTCACACACGCACACACACACACACACACACACACACAGGCACAGCAGAGAGAAGCAGCATTGGACTCACACTCCTACAAACACTACCTCTTTCTCTTTATTTCTCTCTCTCTCTCTCAATCTCTCTTTCTCTCTGCCACACACACACACACACACACACAGACATACACACATGTGCAGAGTTCAGTGGCAGGAAGTCTCACACATGTGCACATGAGCAAACACACACACACACACACACACACACACACACACACACACACACACACACACACAGAGAAAAGCGACAGCATTATTAGTGCTTGTGTCTGGGCGCTAAGCGGGTAGTGGGATGATTATTTGACATGGTTAAAAAGGCAGCACCGACGCTGGTGGATGAAAAAAAAAAAAAAAGCCGTCTGATTTGCTTATGCATTCAGAGCTGATTGTGGCAGCGGCACAAATCTTATTGCATTGCTAATTTATATCATTGGCGGCTGAAGCCTTGGCACAGGCGGCCGTATATATCTTAGACGTGTGGAATCTGAGGGGGGGGGGGGGGGGGGGGGGGCGGAGTGGTATGAGGGTGGAATGAAGGCATAGACAATTTTCTGTCAGTTGTCCCTCTTGAGCAAATCGGCGGCTGATTCTGCCTGTGTCTGCCGTGAGAGCGCGGGGAGCTGTGGGTGCTGCGTGGTGTGGCCCAGCCACCAAAGCCTGTTTCGAATTAGACTCCGGCAAGCGAGAGAAATGAATGTGACGCGGCCAGATTTTGTATTTTTGTTGCAATTACCCAAACTCCAAATTAATTCTTTGCAGACAGCAAGGGGGGGGGGGGAGCGGGGAGAAGAGAGGAGTGGAAGAATGAGAGAGAGAGAGAGAGAGAGAGAGAGGGAGGGAGAGAGAGAGAGAGAGAGCAGGTGGCAGCCATATTTGAAGGGGACGGTTTGAGCAGGCCTCGCGCCTTTGCTAATAAAGAACCGCAGTGATGGAGTGCATCTGACACCCAGTCCCCTCTTCTGACGCCAACATGGCCTCCCTCCCTCCCTCCCTCTCTCACTCCCTCCTCCCCTTTCTTTCTCTCTCCCTCTCTCTTTTTTTTAAAGTGTATGTCCTCTCATCAAAGTGAAATAGGATAAATAAAAAATGGAAAGAGAAGAAAGAGGAGGGAGGAGTCAGACCCACAGCTGTGTGCTGTGGCATAATTCAATATGACTTCATTTATTCGGCGTGCATACATATTCAGCAGCGGGAGCGCACTTGTAATCATACTAGGTATAAGAATGGCCTCTTCAATGTAAAGCCATAATCAAAGTGATACTATGCATATTGCATGAATTCTACCTTCGGGTGTATTTTTGTCCCTTTTTTTCACTGATGGAGAGGGAACTCAGCAGAGAGTTGAAGTGCTGTAATATTATTAACTGATCAAAACAGGAGAGTCCCTCTGCCCACTCTGCTGTGAGCAGGTTTATGCACGGGATCTAGTGTGCAGTCTACTCCCAGAGAGCCTGTGCGTTTATCCTGCTAAATAGGGCTGGATGGTGGGGGGTGGGGGGGGGGGGGGGTGGGGGGGGCACAGCCAGTGGAGAGGGAGACAGTCAGAGGCTCACAACCAGTGCCACCCCTCTCCCCCTTGTGGGTGTGTGGCAGACCCCCCCCCCCCGCATCTAGCTTTCCCACCCCCACTCTCTCCATCTCTGTCCCTCTCCCTATCACTATCTGCATATCTGGATCTGTGGTCTGTGCCTGTCACTGTTCAAACTCACCACTTGTAGCAGCCTGGTGCTCAGTGTTTGTGTGTGTGTGTGTGTGTGTGGTGTGCAGAAGGAGAAGGGTGTGTGGAGTGGGGTGGGGGACTGCACTGAGGAGCGTGACAGTAATGCCGCGTGGCAGACACAACTATTTCACAGGGGCTTAGTAGGGCTGTCGGATGATGTAGTCTGTCATCGCTACACAGATCCAATCTGAACTCTGCACAACTTTCCAATATTCCCTTGGATTATGTCTGAAGATACCACTGAGCATCCTGAAGACAAGAGCGACACAGAGACAGAGTGAGAGAGAGAGAGAAAGGAGGAGAGGGAGGAAAAGAGAGGGATGAGTGTGTATGCATGAAAGAGAGAGAGAGAGAGAGAGAGAGAGAGAGAGAGAGAGAGAGAGTAATCCTGAGAGAAGTGCAGTACTCATGGTACTCCAGTGTCTTATGGAAGGAGAGGAGAGTGCAGTCACAGTGGAGCAGCATTCACAATGAACACATGC
>NC_055970.1:29404624-29424624 GCF_018492685.1 Alosa sapidissima
GGGACAACCTTTTTGAGGGAAAAAAAGAAAAGAAAAACACATATTTTTCTCCCTCTGAGCTATATGAAGTAAGATTATATGTATTGTAATTAGCCAGTAGTCTGACTCGCCCAGAGAGAAAACAGAGTGGCTAAGCACTGTGTGATGCTGGGGGCTGTATTTTCGAGTAGTTCTCGTGGAGGGCGTAGCCAGGTATTTGGACACTGTCTGTCATGTCGTCTGGGATTGCTTCATCGTCTCTCTCTAGTAGGGGTTTTGGGGTATGAAATGACAGGGGTCATGTCTGATAGCTGTGTTGGCACTGAGGCATAGCAGACCTTTTCTCCCGAGGGGGGGCGGGGGGGGGGGGGGGGTAGAGGAGGAGGAGGAGGGTTGTGGGGAGGAGGGGGGCGTCTGTATTGTGAGCTCAACAAAAGATAGTATTTGATAAAGCCCCCACCCTGCTCAAAAGCCCCCATAAATAATGAAAAGTTAATGAAGAGGTAACTTAATGATGTAATGAATATGGCAGAGCAAGGTCAAAGACAGCTGGCCTGGGTTTGGTGGGCTCTATAATAAAGCCCGGAGACCAAACTCATTATCGTTTGTGTGTGTGTGTGTGTGTGTGTGTGTGTGTGGTTGGTGTGTGTGTTTGTGTGTCTTTCTCTGTCTCTCACTGTGTGTGTGTGTGTGTGTGTGTGTGTGTGTGTGTGTGTGTGTGTTTATGTTATAAAACGAACACCTTTGGCAAACTAATATCTGTTTACTTCTGAGTGTATACATGTACTATGCTCTAATATTCATGTGTGCCCATGTAGGTATACGTGGACATGTGCTGCATGCACACACACAGTCTGTCATATTTTGATGTCCTGCATGTTTGGCTGGGCCATAGCAGATCTGGATGTGGTGTTAGGCTGGTGATTAAAAATTGAAAGGGTTTGAATGATACTGGTGAGAGTGGGTCGGAGCCAGGTACCATCGATCCTGCACTCTGGAGCATTGCACTGCAGACTTGGACAAATGGCACGGATTCCTGTGTGTACTTCATGTGCTTTAGTCAATTAAGTCTCAAGTTAATTTTCTATCTATCTATCTATCTATCTATCTATCTATCTATCTATCTTTCAATCTTCTATCTGTCTGTCTGTCTATCTATCTATCTATCTATCTATCTATCTATCTATCTATCTATCTATCTGTCTATCTGTCCGTCTGTCTGTTTCGGGATAATTTTTATGGCGTCCTGCACTCTTTTCACAATTTAACATCTAGACGTCTTAGTATAGCATTCCTGTCTGAGTCGGTATGCCTTGCCCTCAGCTCAATGAACCATAAGTAAGCCTGTAGTTTTCTGGTCCAGCGTCAGTGGTTCCAGTTTCAACAGAGCGGATTTGGTCCGAGAAGTGCTTAGTCAACGTCGGGCAGGTGGGTCCTTCGATCTGTTTCTCCTGGCCTGACGCTGGGCTGTACAAGCACTGTTGTTCCTGACCCTGACTACCATGCTTCAGATGACTGGGGAAACATGGCCAAGGGTGGAGGGAGGGGCCGTGTCTGGGAGCAGGAACCAGTGCAGCAGAGTACATCTGGGAGACTTCCATTACTTCCAGTGATTGCTGCCATCAATGTGCATTTTTTCACTTTTCATATCTGCTCCAACTGCCAAGCGGGAATCGTCATAAATGGGGATTGTAATATGACAGGCACACACACACACACACACACATACACACACACACACAGAGAGAGAGAGTTTCGGCACTTGCTGTGGTGGATCCCCCAGATTCTTTCCTAGGCCACCCCACAGAGCTGCTCCCCAGCCTGGGCGGGATAAGGCCTGATTTGTGGCTCGTCTGCAGATGTGTTGCTCTCTGCGATGTTTTAATGTGACAACGGAGACTGGGGGTCTGTCTGTCTGCGCTGGTGTTTTATTGAGGGATGGCGTTGTCTGCGTCCCCGTCTCACCACGGCTCCCTTTACAAGCGCCGGGTCAGCCGACTCGGTCCACCGCACCGCTCCAGCGAGGGTCAAGTCTTAAATCAGTCCTAGCCAGTGCTGCTGTCACGGCTTAAAAACGCCAACTCTTTTTTTCCACCACTTCAATTTGAGGCAGATCCTTCCACTCAATAAATGTTTTTTTTTTCCTTCTTGTTGTGTAAGTGGTTCACGTGTTAGAATGCGTCGCAGCAGCATGTTGCCGACGCACGTCATCCGTCTGCAGAGGAGAGGGTCTTTGAAAGAGATGTGGGCACTGTTGCAAAAAAAAGTGTCCAAGAGCTAGCCAAGGCTAAGAGACACATGTGAAGTGGCGGCAGCCAACTGAAAAGGACAGGCGTGGAGCGCGTGGAGTAGCAGTGGGCGGGGGAGGGAGCGAGAGAGCGAGCGGGTAAACGCGGTGAGCCCTGGGTGACTGTCGCGGTAGTGGAGTCGGTGGGGTGGAGTCGGGTGGGGGGGGGTGACTTTAAAGTGAAATCATTTCCTTTGCTTAATCAAAAGATGACAGGCCGGAGCCTCAGAAGTCCCATCTGTGCAACACAGCGGAGCTGCGCGCCCTTCAGAGGGGCTGAGATGCAGGGCCGATATCACCGCACCGAGGTTATCGCTTAGGACGGGGCCTCTCCCATGGGCAGAGTGCTGCGTTTCAGGAAAAGGGTGTTGGGAGTGTTTCCCCATAACCAAAGGATGAAAAGATGAATAATGGAACATGCCAGAGCCAGAGTCTTCTTTTCTCTTTTTTTGCCCCATGCCTTTTTTTTTTACTTTGTTCCCTTACACTGCGGCATTGGCTCAGATTTCAAGGAACAGAGTTATAGTCAGTTTGATTGACAGGTAAAGTAGAAAATCCTTTCAGACATTTGCCATATGTCGAAATCATGGTGCTTCTCCAGATTGGCCCATTCACTTTCATATTCAGCCCATTGAAGAATATGTCCTTATCCCTCCTTCAGCCTAAAGAATAGCATCACAAAACCCCCGTTTGTGGCTGGGGTGGCATGCGAACTGTTCTCCTTTACCTGCCTCCTCATGTGCTGTGATGTGATGTGATCCCCCCTGCTGACACCTGTGCAGCACTGACACTCTGCACCTACAGCACAATTTATGGCTGGGCGTGTGGGGCATCACTCAGTGAAGAGCACCGTTAGCAGACATCTGCTCCCCCATCTGATCAGGCCCGGTGTCTCGTCTCGGCGGCCGTAACTCACGTGCACCCTGAACCCTCCCCTGCAACCATAGAAACCGGTCCACATCACCCCCACCTTCCCTGACTGTACACGCTGATTGAGACAGCTTGTAGCCATGCTGTGTGTGTGTGTGTGTGTGTGTGTGAGAGAGAGAGAGGCATAGAGATAGAGAGAAAGAGGGAGGGAGAGTGTGTGTGTGTATGTGTGTATGCATGCCTGCCTGATGCCTGTATATGTGTGAGGTCATCTATCGGTTCCTTGTGTAATGGAACAGTTCAATACTAACACCACTAATAAGGCGATAACACTCACTGGCTGGCCTGGTTTTAGCTTTTGACCACAGTAATGAAATGTAAACATTTTATCTTAAGGCCCCACTCACGCTAGCACACTGATTCTATTACTAAATACTGTGAACACACACACATTGACTCCATGAGGAGGGAAAAAAAGAGAAGGCCCCAAGCAACGAAAATTAAACAACTGCACTCATTCGGGCATAAATAGTTTAATCTGCAGCACCATAAATCACGCATTGAACATACATTTGGTCCGAGCCAGGCCTTCAGGTTCACACCCGGACTCTGTAAACATGTTTTGAGCCGATCCCTCGCGGTGATTCATCCAAAGAAACTGCCGTAATCAAAAACAATAACCATTCAAAGCGTAAACTTTTCAAAACGTCCCCAAGAAGTATGAAATAATAATCTGTGTGTGGGCTCGTGAGGGCTGAGAATGCAAACATTTCACAATAAAGTTGTTTAAATAAAGGCCCTGGCATCGATGGCGGAGAGATAGGACATGCTGCGTTAATTACACACGCTCATAAAAATAAACCACTAGTATAAAATATTACTCTCCATACATCAGGATTTAACCTATAAAACTGCAGCGAGGTGTGCTCCTCAGATGTGAGAGAGATGTATTGTTTGGAGAAAAAACACAACAAGCCCGGAGAGAAAGAGAAAGAGAGAGAGAGAGAGAGGGAGAGAGAGAAAAAAGATGAAGATGAAAAAAGAAAGAGACTGTACAATCAACAAAGAGTGCAGTGTTTACTCTGAATTTAAAGACTTTCAAATTCTTCCAGCGCCATTGTGTGGCATTAACGGAGGGAAAACAGGCTGGCTAAGCGAGCCGTTTATTATTCTTAAACTGTGTGAAAAGTAATATGCTTTAAAGGCCTCGGCGAATATATGGCCTGGACTTGAGTGGGCCCACATATACGGTCTTAAGTGAGTAAAGTTACATAGAGGAGATGGAGAGAAAATGGATTATTTTTCCTCAAGCGCGGACTTAAGTTTTCACTGCTGGGTGGCCCATTCCACTTTAGCCATGTTAACATAAGAATAGAGGGCAAGGAGGGGGCTGGCTGGAGGGAGGGGGGGGGGGGGGGGGGGGGGGGTAACTGGTTTAAATTATTCTCCGCCTCGGCAGCAGCATAGCAGGGGCTGTTGTTATCCACATAGAACATCAGATGTTCACTTTCTCCGGCGCACTGGCTCCCCTCTACCCCTCTAGCCCCCACTCCCTCATGCCTTTCCTTTCCTTGTTTTCTCTCGTCGCTCTGCTCTGCTCTATAAGAGTGTTGCGGGGAGCAGCCCCCCCACACACTGATGGGTGGCATTGTTTACCAGTGAGCTGGCCAGAGCTGGCACCTCCTGATACTCCAGGGGCAGGAGTGGTTGTTGCGGCGGGCAGCTGGCTCACAGCGACGGCTATACGCACTGTCAGAACAGGAGAGAGGTCTGAGCAGGTCTCTCTCTCTCTCTCTCTCTCTCTCTTCCCCTCCCAAAACGCTCAACACGGTCTGCCATTCCTAATCACAAGCCCCTGAGCCCTGTGGTAGCTCACAGCTAAAAGGAGCAGATCTGTAGGTGCTGCAGCAGCACAGAGGCAAGAGAGGCACACAAACCTTAAGCCGGGGTGGAGGCATGCAGTTATGAATAAATGTTTGTATACATTTTTTTTTGTATATCTTGGAGTGCACGGATGGCGGATGAACTGTGCTTAAAGACATCTGGATGCGATGAAATACCATTTGTCTAAACAAAATAGGAGCCCCTTCTCTCGCAAGCTGGAAAGCCACCCAAAGCGTGTGCAGCTCTTTACTACATGCTTGTGCAATGTTTTCAATGGGGCCATATTGACAAATATTTCATTGCAACAGCTTTCAGGGGTTCCAAAATGTGATAGTTTTTCCATAGTTGTTTCAGCTTGGGTAAACATGAATAGCAGTAAAAGCTCAGTGCAGGATGAAAAAGACACACGTTTTTTACTGCATTGGGGTAGAACAGACTCCAAAAAAGGACATATTCACATTTTGAATATTGGGTATTTTTCCGGAAGAGCACAAGGGCCCTTGACCCGATATCAACATATCTTGTAGCCATAGCAACCCAGTGATTAAAGCTGCGAATTCTTTAAAAAAAAATCAAGATAGTGTAATTCTTGATTTAAACCAGATTTCAAAGTGTATGATTTGATGATGGCTTTTGTTCAGTAAGCTAAAATATTTCAAAGCCAAAGTTACCATTTTTTAGTAGTTTGTAGTAGCTTGCCTTCACAATGAGAAATGAAAATAAAAATGCATATTTATCATCATATTTCTGTACCATTTTTAAAATCCTGTTTAGAGGGGGTTGCGGTGAATGAGATGGATTTTTGTTGGTCATGGTGACTGAGCCTGTAAATAATCAAGCATGTAAACATAAAGCACATCTAGTTGCTTTATGGCATATTAATTAGCATTTTTAATCAGCAACTGGTGATGTTACTGGATAGGTTAAAATAGAATGAAGGGCAAGACAAAGGAGAGAGGGAACACAGATAGAGAGAAAGAGAGAAAGGAGAGGGAGGGAGAGAGGGACAAGGGGGAGTGATGGAGAGAGAGAGAGAGAGAGAAAGAGAGATATGGTGTTATGTGCATGTCTGTGTATATGAGAGACACCTATAGATTTATCTGCCCCTTAATTCTATTTAAACAAATAGTCTTGGAGCCCAGGAAGCCAGTGGAGGGACATGACTAGGATAATAAGCATCATGGAATCTAATCAGATTTCTAAGAGGAATTGATTGTTGTGTGGCAGAAGGAGCAGGAGAAGGGTTGACAATAAGCTGAAATTTAAGTGTTAATTTTTATGCTAATCCACTGGCATCTCCATGTGATGCAATTTGGTTGCTGCGCCGTACATATGAAATTGTCCCGCTCACTGAGAAAATGTCAGCTTGCCAGACCCTGAAAGCTTGTAATTTATTAGGTATGTTTCTATTAGTATGTGTCACAGTTGTTAGCGAGCCACTCTCCCTCCCTCTCTCCTCTTCTCTCTTTCTCTCTCTCTTTCTCTCTCTCTTTCTCTCTAACCCCCTCTCTCAAATGCACTCACACACATATGTGTTCAGGCAGCAAAGACAAACAGATATGCACACACAACAATCCACCCAAATATGCACACACACACACACACACACACACACACACACACACAAGCACACAAGCCCAAGCACAGTGATGTTCTCTTCCTTGTGTTGCCCCCAGCTCCCTGCCTTAAGAAATGTTTCAGCTCACTGGCTGTAACACTGGGGAATTAATGTATTATCATATATCGGGTGGTCCTTGCCCTGTGGACAAAAGGCTATTTAATACAATTTAATGACATTCCCGGGCAGGGGAGAAAGAAGCAGCGAGAAGAAAGAGAGAAAGGCCCGAGCTCAGATTAAAACAGCATCTGTGTTTCTCATGGCTCCCCCTTGCAAACATCTCAGGCCAGGACGCATGACTTCTCCTCCTTTTTCAACCAGCCACCCCAACCCAACCCTCCACCCACCCCCTCCCCAGCCCACAAGACAGAAGAAGCAGCGCACAGAGAAAGCAATGGTGGGAAAAGCGCGAGAGCGAGGCGAAAGGGGAAAGTTGAAAGAAAGGGGGGAAAATGGCTGGAGAGCGCTGCTCAGCCCGATAAAGAGGACGCGAGGCAGGCGGCAGCCTCCGCACGCTGTCACAGGCAGAGCGCCCGTCCAAAGGCCATTAAGTGATCGATTTCCACACTGACGACGCGGTGATGTCATCCGCATGAGACGTTCGGTGGATGACAGCAGGCGGAGGGTGACAGCCACCGTGTTTGGGCATCTCTTCGGCCCTGACAGCCCCCCGTCAAGCGACAGCTTTCCTCGGCCCGCCCCCCTCTCCTCTCTTATTCTCTCGTTCTTCTTCTCCTCTCCTCATCTGTCTTCTCCTCTCTCACATGTATGTCTGTCGTTGGGCTCCCTCCTTCTTGTATTGTTCAGCTCTGTCCCCTCCTGTGTGTTTGTTTTAGCACTAAGTATTCTGGTCTGGAGGATCTAGTCATATTGGAAACTGGGAGTACACTCAGAGTAAAAGGTTTGGATGCAATTCACATATAGGTCAATTAAATGCACCAACATCTGCTCTCTCCTAACCATTTGCATATAGTATTCATATGTTAATTATGTCCCTTGTTTTGTGTGTGTGCTTGAGTGTGTGTGTGTGTGTGTGTGTGTGTGTGTGTGCATGTGTGCGTGTGTGTGTGTGTGCGCGTGCGTGTGTGTGTGCGTGTGTGTGTGTGTGTGTGTGTGTGTGTGTGTGTGTGTATATATGTGAGTGTATTTTCTTTCCTTTCTTTTTTTTACACTTCCTCCCCTCCCAGTCTGTGAAACAAAAAAAGAAGAGATACAAAATGTGTGGATTCATAGTACTTCTGCTGGTGACTCCAGACCGGATACACTCGCCCTATTTTTGTTTCCTCTCATCCAATGTTGTGAGCCCCCCCTCTCTCTCTCCCTCCCTCTCTCTCTCTCTCTCTCTCTCTCTCTCTCTCTCCCTCTCTTGAGCAGACAAGTGCCATGCTTGTTCAGCCACCATTGGTCTTGATTTCGACAAGAATCCTCCTACTGTCACCAGGAAGGAAGGCCTCTCTTTGGGAAGCAGCTTAATGCCTTATAAATCAATGATGACACAGATGGACCAGCGATAATCTATTTAGAATGCCTCACAGCAAATATTGTCGTCCAGATGATTAGAGATTGAGCTATTTTAGCTCTGCCCCTAGCCCTTTCCACATATCTTCTGCCTCTTTGAGCGATTTACGTAAATTATGAAGAGGAAAATCTAATATGTGTTCTGGGTTTTTTTGTTGTTGTTGTTGTTTTGGTGGGGGAGAGAGGGTGAAAAAGGGAGGTTGTTTAAGGGTTCGTTGTTGATGTCTTAGTTCTCCTGGCAAGATGCATCCATGTGGCGCAGAACAAAGGCAGCTGGAGAATGGTGGTGGCGGCCAAAAAAGCCTAATGACACAACGGCTGCTTCTTTAACCCAGAGCCGGGGCAGGGAGGGGCCGCCTAATGCAGCCGTGACTGGAACCGAGGTGTAAATGGACAACTGAAGGCTCTCCCTCTCTCTCTCCTCCTCCTCCTCTTTCTCTCTATCTTTTTCTCTGGGTTTGTCTCTGCCTCTCTTGCCCCTCTTCTCTCGTTTATGGTTGATGGGTCCCGATTTAGCGTGAGGCCAAAGAGGAGGAGGAGGACAGGAGAAGATGAGGGAGGGGAGGAGTGCGAAAATGAAGTGGAGGTTGTCAGATGTGGCAGCTGCTTGGAATCCTGATAAATATAAGCCTGTATTGATCGGCTGAAAATGAAAGATCCCAGAGTGGCGTGCAGTATTTAGCTTCTTGTCTGGCTCCCGCGTCAGCAGTGGCCTTGCCTCCGAGGGATAGATTTCCAGCCTGCTCCAAGGCATGGCTTTGATTTCATCTTTAACCTTTTTCGGCTGCGTTTCCTTGACCTCTGTGCAGCACTGTGATTCAGTGAATTTGTTACATTCCCTCTGACATCTCTTCTCTTTTTTCCTCCCTCTCTCTCTCTCTCTCTCTCTCTCTCTCTCTCTCTCTCTCTCCTTCCCCTGCCTGTCCCCCTCTCCTCTGTCTTTTTGCTCATATGATAGGGTAAAGACTCATCCTCTTCGGCCAGTGCTACGTGCTGTACTGACTCAGTGCAGGAAGGTGCCTGGGTCCACTAAACCTGCCCAATTGCCCCCAGACCAGTATGCAGTTAGTGTGTTAAGGTAAGCTACACCACCTACACTCATAAGCACAACCACAGACAAGGTTCACTATATGCCCACATAAACAACTACCCCCCCCCCCCCCCCCCCAACCCCCCCCCAACACACACACACACACACACACACACACACACACACACACACACACACACACACACACACACACACACATACTTGCACACAGGTTTAGCACAGCCCTCTACATTTAGCCTATCACTATACGCACTGTACCACTATAATCCGCACCTGTCAGGAGGCTCTTAAAACTGCACATATAAATGCATATAACACCAGCTATAAATCACCCCCCCCCACACACACACATACACACACACACACACACACGCGCCACCCCTCAAACTTTGAGCCACCCTTTCACTTCGCTAACCAGTGCCAACAGCTCAGTCCCACATTACACTAAAGGCACATTAAGCCCTACAACAAATGTCAAATGAGTCTACTCATACCATTTCCAAAAAGAGGAGAGAAAAAAGAATAAAGAGCAAGAAAAAAAAATCATCAATCCAGTAAATGAAGTCACTATGAATAGCTTGTACTTTTTTAAGATGAAAAACTACAAATAATAAAAAAAAAAACTACACAGATCCATGAATTAAAAAGAGAAGCCCTCCTTGTTGGGTGAACAATGCTCCCTCACTCTTTGAGATGGATGATAAATTCCCTGCGAGGGAGCCTGCAACAGCTGTTGGCAGACGGGCCGATATGAGAATAGCAGCATAGGATGAGCGCGCATTAAAAATTAATACGCTATTTAGCCTAGGTGTATTTTAGGTATTTGACATTTTCATGTCCGGGACAGACTAAATTTATTCATAGTACAGAAAATAAAAAAAGGCACGGGCCTGGTGTGCGGGAGCAGTAAGTGAAGGCCATTCTGGTTTTATGGTCAGCCCTCTCCACAGTAAAGCAGCCTCAGTTAGGCCTCAGAGCACATGGAGGTCTGCAGAGGAAAATGAAAGTCATTACCGGAACGGTAATAATTAGCACATCGGAGTAGTGGCAGAAAAGCCACTGGCCTCTCAAGACTCCTTTACTTGTCCTTTTCCATTGGAAAAAAAGATATATATATATGAATTATTTCCCTGTTTTGCTTGCCGATCGGTCTTCGAAACGCACAAGCATCTTGGCTGTGGCTGTGGCTTTGACAGGCGTAAACAGCGCGGTGTGGTTCGGTGCGTTGCGGTGTGGTGTGGTGCGGTGCACTGCACTGGTGGCAGGGGTTTGTTTCGGAGAGAGAGAAGCTGAGATGCGGCGCGTGGCCAGACAGTGCGAGTGGAAATCCCAGCTCGCGCAGTGATTAATTACTAATGCCCCTCCAGAACATCTCCCTATCCCTCACCATCTAATCGTGCTGAAATCTAAGACATGCCTCTGCGAAGGGTGGGGGGGGGGGGGGTGTGCCTGCCTACGCGGGCCACCTCTATCCCCCTCTCTCTCCATTCCTCCCTCCTTCCCTCTCTCCTGTCCTTCACTCCAGCCTGTTGTCCCTTGGCCTCCTGCCGCCTCCCTCTCTCTCTTCCTCTCTCTCTCTTCCCTCTCTCTCTCGCTCTGTTCTTTTTCTATACATCTCTTCATCTATCTCTTCCTTCCCTTCGATGTTAATCTTCTCCTCTCCCAGTTCCCCTTACACTCCTTATCTCGCTTTCAGTCTCCTGTGCACTTACTCTCTCACTCCCCCTCCTTCAGTCTATATCATCTTCTTCTCTTCTCTCCTCCTCTGCCTCTCGCTCTAGACATTCTCCCTCTCACTCCGTCTGCATATACATACACTGTCATTACCTGAGGGAATACTTTGCAATAGCGTGTTTAACACCACAGCCCTGCAGTCACAACTCCTAACATCAGCCTTAAAGGCACATAGTGGTTAGGCTCATGTAAGTATGTTATACATGAGACTTGAGCGTTCGAGAGGAGGGGGGAGCTTTCATTTGAACACTTATAGCTATTATGGGATCACTAAAATCGCACAGCAAGGATCATTTCCTGAGATATCTCTGACTACAAAGAAACATGGAAATCAAAGTGCTCTCTTACCATTTAAAAGGGGGAAAAAAGGGGCTCCTTTAAAGTGACAACAGCAACAGCTATTCGCTTCATTTTGCGGGCTGTGAAGACTTCTCAGAGCTAAAGCTATGCGCTAGTCTTGACAGGTAGCTGCATGCGAGGAGACAAGAGCAATCTCTCCAGAGAATCACGCTGATATAGAGGCCGTCACAAAGTTACACACACTAACAACATGTTTTACACAAGCAGCACACCAGGAGAAGAAACATGGTGTCCAACACCCGCTCTTCTCCTCTACATGTTTTACTGTAAGCTAAGCTACTCTAGTTTAATATTTTTACAATTCCACGGTGGCTTTAACATGTGGATAGCTTATCAGGAAAATATATTTTCTGAAAGGGAAATAAATTGCTCTTCAAGGCTCTGTAGTCAAATATTTTGGGACTAAATGTTCATTCTCAGTGTTAGAGGAAACATTGGACCACACTATATACACATGGGCAGATTTGCTCTTGAACTCCAGAGCCTACGCATGCAGAAGAGTCTTCTTTCCCCTTGGTTGGGGTGGGGGAGGCATAAGGGGGTGGTGGTGGTGGTGGTAACATGGGCGCAGTTTCCCCCTGTGGCGCGAGGGCTTAAGTGTCAGAGTCGATGTGCCTTTGAGGCCATATCCCAGCAGATTAGCGTCTCTCCTTATCATTCAAATCAAGCCTCCGCTCCCTTTGAAAAACATATTGTACACATCGGCGCTCCCCCTCCCCCTCCCTTACCCCAACCCCCCCCTCCACCCTTCCCTCCCTCCCTCCCCTTTCCGTTGTCCGTGATGACAATCAGTGGCTGAGATGAGTGTCTCTAAGGAACTTCCCAGAGCCGCTGACAGACAGACAGCAGCACTTGTGGCAGGGTCCTGTAGTACACAAGCACAACACGTCTGTACATTTATCCATCCATCCAGGGGAGAGAGAGACAGAGAGAGAGAGAGAGAGACAGAGAACAGTGGAGGGAGGGAGAGAGTGAGAGAGACAGAGAGAGAGAGAAAACGAGAGCAGCTCAAGGGATGGGGTGGGGGTGTCCAACCTAATCCGTCTCCCACATCATCCTCCTCATGTGATAGCAGGAGGGTAATTGATATATGGGCCCAGCCATCCCTTCCTCTTGCTGTGTTAAGGTCGACTTATCTACATTTCACCCCTGATTTCTCCACTCCTATTATATTTCCCCCTAGATATTGACTGACTACCGTGGTTTCTCGTTGTGGAAATAAGAATTTTGGAGGAGAGTGAGGGAGAGAGAGAAAAAGAGAGAGAGAAACGATTGAGGGGGGGAAAAAAAAGAAAAGTGCCTTTATTCCAGTGCCTAACCCTTGCCTGTTATCAAAGTAACTTCCAGCTTATTAGCGACAAAGGGGCTTTTTCTCCGTGGCCCCCCTCCCCCACCCTTCCTCCTTTGTGCGGCCATGTACGCCAGCTCTTCCTGAATTAAACTGCTGGCTTCCTGTTCTTTTATATGCATGGCCACATCTGGGGGAGCTTGCTCACAGCCCCGCTGCTTAATAACAATCACCTCTCCTTTCAGTCGCCCCTGATTGTTTCTAATTCACTCTGACAGATAGTGCCTGACAAGCCGCCCGCGCCTCCCTCCCTCCGTGACCCCGGCTCACTCACCGCACTTATACCGCCTGTCATTTTTAATATTTGATTTCGGTTTTAAGTTATGTGTTTTACCCAGATGATGAAATCAGTGTTTAACGGAACACAAAATGGATCTCTCACTCTCCTCTCCCTTTCTCTCTCTTTCTCACCCCACTCACCTCACCTCATCCACTTCTTTCTTTTCCTCTCCTGCAACCCCCCCACACACAGCCCACCCCACCACTACCCCCACTGCCTTTTTTCTTCCTCCCCTCCCTGCCTCTGTTCATCCAGACAATAAAAGTGCACAGAGTGTAATCAGGAATGGAAAAAAAGAGACATAATGAAATGTGCATTGCATGGGAGCACAGGGGAATAACATGTTTGTATGTCACCCAATGTCATTGCCTCATAGGCTCGCCACTCATTTGGGGGTGATTTATTCAGGCTCATGCTGTCAGTGCTGGCTTTTATAGACAAGGTGTCTGGAACCCAAACGAGCTTATAACTTTGACCAGCCCAGATAAATCACCAAAGCGCGCCGAGATGATTCTGTTTGTACACTGTATGAAGCCCTGGTCTCCACTGACCACCGGGGGAAAAAAGGTCCTGTTTTCTGCCATGTCCTTAGGCACTCACATTTGTTTGTCCCTGCTCACGATCGATCCCCATTAAAGGTGTATAGACATGCACAATATGTATATCAAGTATAGGCCCTTTGCTGGGCCAGGGGAGGACTGAATAGACGCATCGACAGGTAGATGGATGGCATTTTGCGAGGAAAATCCATTTGGTGCCTTCAATAAAAACACGATCTATATCTAAATGAAAATACACAGTTTAGGCAAATCAATTTGGCAATATGCTCTTAAGTTCTGTGTGATTAAATTCTGTATGAAATGGGCTGTTTGGAAAGAGACAAATATCCGTGGCAGAGAGAAATCAAAATACCAAAGATCAAATTGAAATAGTCCATTAAGACCCAGGCCCATGTGGGTAAACATGGGATTTCAGGTTTGACCTCTCCTTTTCCTTGAATCAACTTACCCTGCAAATCAAATACCTCTTCATTCTAATCTCTGATCGCACATTAACAGCCTCCACTTAACTCTTAATTATACTTGTTTACAAAACACTTATTGTTATATGCTTTGTTCTGACCTCTAAAGCACTTTAGCCACTGCAACCACAGCAATGGCCTTAACATATTATTTATCAAACACAGCAACTACTTCAACGCTTCTAGTATCATCTTCATAGTAAGGAATATGAGAAATGAAACCTCTTAGTCCCTTGGACTCTGAACCTCTGAATTGAGCTCTACCTACTAATCACACGCTCTTTATCAGCACCAACCATTATCTGGTCCCTCCCGTGTGTCTGTTCCTCGTCTGTAGTAGGGAAACAAACCGAAAACCAGCCACTGAAAAGACATCACATCATTCCGGGACGCGACAGTGCCTAGGGCACACCCAAGTCCAATATATATCTTTTTTTTTTTAATGACAAAAACAGAACTAATTGGAGTACCACTGCATGTTTTTACTAAAGGCACAATTTAATTACATTTGAACTGGGAACGAGTATTTTGGGAATGTGGTATGTTCGCTCAAACAAATGGAGCGAACGAAAAGCAATATTTGTTTTGCTTTGATTAGCAAATCGGCAGGGTAATTTGTTAAGAGACGGACAGAAAATCTCTGTTCAGCCCCCACCCTCTCCACCACCCACATGCACACACACACACACACACACACACACACACACACCCACACACACACACACACACACACACACACACACACACAGCTTCTCATTCCCCCCACCCATTCTGAGGTCCCTAGTGTACACAGACGGACTCCCCAAAGCATTTGTACCTCGCCTTAAATGTTAATGAACTTTGGCCTCGGGCTCTGTGAGTTTGGACTGCCTTGCCGAGCCCCTAACCACCCTGTCCTTTAGTGGCACTGTTGATAAATACTTTATTAATAACTTTTTAAATAATGTAAAGAGTATTGTTGTCTCCAAGCTTGTATTAATAAACATGAATGAATTTATTTGTCTTTAACAAAGCATGATTAATGCACATTAGAACAGTGTACTGCTCATTCTACCCAATCTCCCACCCCTCCCCACCCCAAAAAAGACCCATCAGCATTAAATATTTATGGCATAATATTAATGGTTTTGTAAAGAAAATAACAAGTTATTAATCCTCTGATTAACAACTGATTAACCTTTTTATTAAACACGTGATCCGTGCATCGTCGATTCAGGATATGTCGCCGGAGTGTGCTGCAGAATAATTATTTTTGTGTCTTTTTTAATTGCAAAATTCACACGGCTGAACTGTTTTTTGCGTATGCTTGCACACACACAGGCACGCTTGCTCGCCCTCCCTCCCCTCATACACCACTGCAAACACAATGTCAGATTTGTAGCTCCAGCAAAGAAATGCAGAACATCTAAAAAATGTTCTATCGCGTTAAACAAAACAGACTAAATTTAGTCGCAGATTTTTGAAGACAATGGGGTTTAATTCACATATCCGTTTATTCCACTGTTATTGGCATGGTGTGGGAAAGTGGGAGAGAAAGCACAAAGCTGAAGGACAAACGATTCCGCTCGCTTTTTTTGTCTTTGCTCATCTCTGTGCTATTGTGTGTATTTTTAGTTCTTGTCTGAGTCTATTCAAACACAATTATGCTTATGTTACACATTTGCCAAGAGTTGACTTCAGCTTACAGACAGAAACGCTTTGTGATCCTCGGTCAGGTGCTCTCACACACTGAAAACCATATGTTCAATCAGATTTTGCAGCCAGCCATAGATTAACATTCTCCAGCGCTTTAATTATGCTTGTGATATGGGATATTATGTATGTACATTTATTTATTTATTTATTTATTTATTTATGTCATAGTTGGATGGCTTTCTTATAGTTTAAGGGAAATACAGCTGTGTAGAGCTAATCATGTAAAAAGACTTCACAGGCTAATCTAATTGAGAGATGAAAAACTACTGGAATGACACAAGTTAAACAACATATTACTTTTACTTCCATTCAAGGACATTCTGATCACAGTGCTAACTTGTATCTCAACAGGATGGACAGAAACTTAGGTCGCCGTCGCAACCCATGACACTTTCTTTAAAATTCTCATTCATATCTTTGTTTGAGCTGCATTTTTCAAACTCCCAGGCCCTGCTCTCCTCTGAGCTGCTTTCCTTTAGTGAATCGAATTCATCAAAGCCCAGCATGTTGTGAAAGACACCAACAATAGAGCTCTTTGTGTGAAGATGTGTGAGTGGATAAGCATGTTGGGGACACTTGTTGTGTTTTATGGCCTCTCTTATGATGGATGGGTCCGTGTTCGCTAGGGTGTCTTTGTTCAAGTACGCTTTTTTATTATTAAACCCAATGGCTGAATTCACCTTCAGTGACTTTCTCTTAAACACCCCCCACCTTCTCTCTCTCTCTCATTCTCTCTCTTTCTCTTTCTCTCTCGATTTCTTTGGCCTCTCCTGCTTTCTTTCTCTCCTCTTTTTACTTAATCTTTCTCTCTCAATCATCCTGTTTCTTTTGCACTTTCTTTGCCCACTCTGTGCTTTTCTTTCCCACCAACCATATTTGCATTGTAACATCCTGTCTTTGCTCTCTCTCTCTTTCTCTCTCTCTCTCTCTACTTATGTCTTTTTATCCTTTCTCTTTCCCTCCCTCTTTCTTTCTCTTTTTCTCTGCCTACACAAACTGGCCGCCCTGGGATTCCTCACAGTCAGTCACACACCCCTCCAAAAAACAATTATCTTTGCACTTGCTTTTAGTGCTGTTTGTCCTAATTACAGATCATTTTCACTGTCACATTTCTAGTCTTATTGCAGTTTTGCCCTGAATGTTGATCCTATTGAGGTTCAACCTTATTTTACTCGCTGGAACACCCCTAAGACCTGGATTCATCACATATTCCCCCGTGTGTCTCTCTCTCTCTCTTTTCAAATTTGATTTTCCTTTCCTCTTTCCTCCTTTTTTTAAAAAGATATCATTTTTGTAGTATTATCCAGCTGAATTAGACTCCGGTCCCAAAATACACAGAAGGACGTACTGTATGCTTTGTCCCAATTTCGCTGTTGTGGCGCAGGTTTATCTTGTGTTTTTTTTCTGTTTTGCTGAGGTGTGTAGCCCTGGTAGGACTCGCTAACATTGGTGCCACTGGGGACCGGCATGATATTTATAGAGTGCTGCTACAGAGGTGGACTTCATTTTAATTAAAAACCAAGTAAAGGTGGTTAATTCCTTTCTTTTCTTCCTTCTCTGCAATCGCTGTCTTCTGCTTACTCTCTTTTTTAATGGTGGGTCAAATGCAGCATGTGCTTCCATACACACATAAGCAGACACACACACACACACACACACACACACACACACACACACACACACACACACACACACACACACACACATACACACATACAAACGCACACTTGCTCTTAAGCCTCTTAGAGATCCGATTCACTGTGCAGACACAACATGCGCTGGAGTTGCAAGGAGAGGTTTAGACATGGTGGAGGGCTTTTTTCAATTAGAGGCGGATCGCGTGGGGCCGATAGCATCGCTGCGCGGCGGGCCGGGTCAGTGGCGGCCTATGGGATTAGAGTCATGCCGCGGTCCCGCCACAGCGCCGAGCCACAAACCGGCAAAGCAGCCGCAGTCGCAGCAGTCCCCCGTCCCATGTGAAAGTGCCCCACACAGAGGGGACAGGGAAGAGAAGGGGGGCCTTACGGCCCATGCGCTTTTCACACACAGTCTCGTTATCAGCAGTGGAGAAAACCAACACGCCCCACTGTCATCAAACACACACACACACACACACACACACACACACACACACACACACACACACACACACACACACACACACACACGCATACTGTACACACACACACACACACACATACTGTACACACACACACACACACACACACACACACGCATACTGTACACACACACACACACACACATACTGTACACACACACACACATACTGTACACACACACACACACATACTGTACACACACACACAAACACCCCACTTCACTCAACAGGGACTGGGGGGGGGGGGGGGGGGGTCACTTGAAACTCACAATAATGTGAGTTAGTAGTGAGTGTGTGTTATGGCTAATGTGTGCATGTTGGGCTCTGAGAGAGCCCAGGTGGCTGAGGGTCCTGTAGAGAACAGAGGAGTGGATGTGACCACTGCGTGACCCACTCGAGCGGACACACACAGGCTGATGTCATATGTAAACAGGGGGAGCAGGGGAAGTGGACCGGCCCTTTAAAGTCCAAAAAATGTGTATTTGAGACTGATGGCTTTCTCATGACCTCATCGAACGCATATAAGACACACTATGAATCCTTGCAGAATTTCTAGTTACCTGAGTATTACTCTCTGCAGAGATGAAATGAAGACACTCTTTGTGTTTCTTTTTTGTTCTCTTTCACGCTTAGCTATTTCTCCCCACTTCACATTTCTGTCATTTTCTTGCTGGCTCCTTCTCCCGGTCTTTTCTCCTGCGCCCTCTCCTCTCTCTGTCTTTTGTTGAACTTCTCTACCTATAAGGAGGACTGAAGTACCCTTGAGGAAACACACACACACACACACACGCACAATACACACACACACAATACATACACACACAATACACATACACACACACTCACACCCACCCACACACACACACACACACACACACACACACACACACACACACACACACACACATACACAGAGAAAGAGAGAGAGAGATACAGAAACACACACACACACACACACACACACACACACACACACACACACACACACACACACACACACACACACACACACACACACACAGAATCACAGATGTTCTCTTATCTGGCTGTGGTGATGAGAGCAGCGATCTTGTTTCTTCTTTAGTGGCTTGTTGTTGCCCGACTCTCAATGCCAGTTGGTGGCCCTGTGCTGCTCAAAGAGTGCATTATTCTATTTTAAAAACACATGCATGCGCGCACACACATACACACACACACACACACACACACACAATACAGACACAGTACATATTCAAGAGAGAGAAGGCCTCAGTCTTTCAGATCACACCGAAGTAAAGACTCTCCATAGGCATCTCCTCTGTGCCTTCTGCTCCCAGTCAACTTGTCACCGCCGCAGATTTGATCGAGACAGAAGAAACATACCTGTGTGTTTGTGTGTGTGTGTGTGTTTATGTCTATTAGTGAGAGTTTGTCTCTGCCTTTGTTTCTAACAGGCTGCTCTTCATCAGTGGGGAGTGCATGGTGACAGCCTCTGATAGGTACTTTGTTGGTATAGTCCCCTGCTCCTCCTTAATGAGCCATTACAGTGTGTGTGTGTGTGAGAGAGAGAGTGAGAAAGAGAGAGAGAGAGTGATTGAATGTGTGCGCACACACACACACACACACACACACACAGACTTTGTCTCCAATCTTGTTTGTTTGTTTGCAGACTTTTCCTCCACTAGTATCTCTCTCTCTCTCTCTCTCTCTCTCTCTCTCTCTCTCTCTCTCTCTCTCTCCATGGCATAAGTTGCGTGTGAGGGGCGATGTTCTGCAGGCAGGCGCTGAAGTTTGAAGCTGAAAACTGCCCCCCCCCACCCCACCCCCTCAAAATCAAAGCGCCGCTCGCTCGCTCACTCACTCACTTGCGAGCGCTAGCACCACATCAGTCCTCCTCCGCCTCCGCCTCCCCGCTGCCTGGAGCTCGATGCCTTCCTCCGCAGCGGGAGCAAGGCAGGCCGTTGGAAGGGGGGGGGGGGGGAGTGGAGGTGGTTGGGAAGGGGTAGGGGGGTGGGGTGGGGAGGGGGAGAAGCAGACTGTGACACGCACCTGTCAGCAGGTACTCAAAATAATTGGTAAATGACTACAGCGGGACGGCGACGTCTCTCTCTTCTCCGGCGTTTGATGAATATTTGAAGTCGCCAGGCAGCCGATGAGCGCAGTGCGGTGAGCCCCGGCTATCACAGGCAGAGAGGAGGAGAAGGAGCCCAGCGCTGAGCAGCATCGAGCCGAGCATCCCGGCCCATCCCACCTCAGG
>NC_055970.1:29429624-29444624 GCF_018492685.1 Alosa sapidissima
CACTTTTTTACTTGGCCTGAGTTGTAGCACTGTTCTCTCTCTCTCTCTCTCTCTCTCTCTTTATTTTTCTCGCTCTGTCTCTCTGATCCTGGGAGAGAAATGGCCCCACCGTTTCCGATAAAGGCCGATAAATAAACATGTGCCCCCATCTCCCTGCGGCCCTCCACCCTCTCTCCCGAGAGCACGCCTTCCCAGCACACTTCCTTTGCTTACAATTAGTCCATAATAAAGCGCACTTTACTCTTAATAAAAGAGAAAGGCCTCCGCCCACGCCGTCTCTCCATATGCCTCCTTCACGCTCACACATCTTCCATGTCCGGGCGGATCTCAGTGTGAGAAACACAGTCATGATTTGAGCCACAATGCCACTCCGCTCACAGCTGCAAACAATAGTGGTAAAGAAGAAGATGAGGGGGAAAAAAATTGTAACGTATGCGAAGAATCACGAGCATTTCCAGTCAAGTCTGACTTCCTGATGGTTTTGATAAGATTAGTGGCTTTCTTAAACAGGATGTGCAAGGGCTGCCTTTTTAAAAAGCACGCTCTATGGACAGAGAGAGAGAAAGAGAGAGGGAAGGGAGGGAGAGAAAGAGAGAGAGAGTGTGAGAAAAGGAGAGAGAGAACAGTTGCATAAGCGGTTTGACAGAGAGCTCCTCTCTGAGCGGAAACTTTCTCTCAGATTAGCTCGGGAGTTTATCAAAGTGACGGAATAAAGGAGATTTAACATCACCCGTATTAAATAGACATGCAGCGGTTCAATATTTAAAAAGTCCATTTGCTACGACAGAAGTGCTTTTTCATTCAAGAGCATATGGCTCATCTACCTGTTTATGGTCTCTCTCTCATCCTTTCTCTGCAGAGAAAAACACAAGACAAGAAAGGAGATCTTTTCAAAAGACATTGAAGAATCATTCAATTAACGGCAGCATGATGTAAAATAATTACTTGACTTGCTTTGCGTAATGAGAATCTCTAATTAGCCATACATTTGTTTTGTGTGAAACTCCAAAAAAAATACAGACTCCAGTTGTGAAGAGCTGGTAAGTATGTTGAAGTAACACCAGATTTCTTCCTTTTGCTCTCCCTCTCTCCCCCTTTAAGCATTGCATACGTTGAGTTGCTCAGAAGCACAATGTGTTTTCCCATGTATGCATAACACAGGATGATGAATAGTGTTTCACTCTCTCTCACTTTCTCTCTCTCTCCCCCTCCCTTTTTTCTGCTTTAATTAACGATGCAACAATTAAAAGATTCACAAACTAAATTGAACCTTGTCTCCCTCTCCTCCCGACTTGATTTCACCACCTGTCAAAACAACACCCCTTGTTGGAGCCATTATGCAAAACTCATAAGAACAGAACCAGCATGAGGAGAAGAAAACAGCAATTATTTCTGATATTCGCTTATTTGGGGGTTATATTGACATTTGAAGTTTGCAGAAGGAAAAAAGGCAATCTTTGTTTGTTACAACCTGGAAGGGAACAGATTGTCCTGTGGCGTTTGATAACCGGTCTGCACGTGCGGGTAAAGCCGTAGCAACTTTCCGCAGTGTTTTCATTCACTCCAACGGAGTCCCTTGGCTGTTTATTTTTTCCCCTTCATGAGGATGATGCGTTCTCATGTGTTGTTAAGCCTGTGTGACCCTCCATGATGATGTAGTACTTATGCCCCCCAACCCTCCCTGCTCTAGCTTGAAGCCTGTGAGGCTGCCTGCCTGCCTGGCTGGCCCCAGCACTAGTGTGCTCTGTGTGTCCCTGGGATGGAAGGCTGGGGGTTAGGGGGGGGTGGGGTGGTGGGGTAGTGATGTAAGGGCCGGGGCGAGTGGTGGCTGCGCACTGTCACACTGTGTCCATTGTTCACGGGCCTCTCTCTCTCTCCGCGGCGGCCGAGCCGTGCGTGATCACCGAACTGACCGCAGCCTGCCCTCCTGCTGTAATTAGAACACGGCCTTTTACACTGACACAGAAAGGTGAAGTAGTCACATGAAGACACACACACACACACACACACACACAAGCTTACACAGACACACAAATCAAAAACACACCAGTTTAAGGATACATAGATGTGCCTGTACTGACATCAAAAGCATTTTATTGCCTAACTAGACTGACTGAGCTACTTCTCCGTGCGTTTCATTTCTCTCAAGCAAGCAGAAACTGAGAATAGAAACTAAACTAGCTAAAATGAAAATTAGACTAACCTAAACCAGAATCAACCGAGTGGGCTCAGTTTTTCATTAACCCATATTTGCAGTGCAAACTGCTGTCTCTGGGTCTCTTTCTGTCTCCTTGCCCCTGTGTCCAGCCACTCCTTTGGCAGCCCTTTCAGAGGCCCGGCACCTCATCAGTCCTCTAAGCAGCAGCCTGTTTAACAAATGTTCAGCCCTATTAATCTTCCGCTCAACACACAGCGTAAAATCAGCAGGCAGGAGGTTCGCCACATTGAGGTGGCCACCATTGTGTAACGTGCAGGCATGGAAAAAGGACATCTCTCTCTCTCTCTCTCTCACACACACACACACACACACACACACACACACACACACACACACACACAAGGACAAACACACACACACACACACACGCACGCACACACAAATACACACACACACACACACACACACAAGGACTAATACAGACACACATATACAAACTCCAAATACAGGTCCACCCACGTGGATACACATATACGCAAGACACATCAGGCCATCATGAGAATAGTACTAGTCAGTAGTTACTATAAAGGAAAGCTTTGAACCTTTGCCTGAGCTCAGATGATGATGATGATGATGGTGGTGATTATGATGTGACTGACTAGCACAATGAACTGTGGGAATGCACTTTTCCTCCCATTGATCTTCCCCTCACTGGCATCCCAACAAGCCTGTCAGACAGACGGATGAAAAGAGCTGCATTTTTCTTTTTCCTTTCTCCCTCTCTCTTTTCTTTTTTTGGACCTCATACTGATCTGTGGAGATGAGCTGAAAGCTGACCTACCTGTTGAAAAGTCCTCTTAAGACTGCCTCAATGACATATTGTCTGTGAGTGTGTGTGTGTGTGTGTGTGTGTGTGTGTGTGTGCACATGTGTGTGTCTATCTGTCTGTCTTTCTCCGTGTGTGAATGTCTGTGGCAGTGAGAGAAGACAATAAGAAACAGAAAACCGAGAAACCCATCCACTTCAATATAGCGTGGCTATTTTACATATACAGTTAAACAACCATCATGAGAATAGCTCTATGTGGTAACAACTGTACTGTATGCTCAGAAATATGTCTTAGTCCACCACCGAAAGATCTGTCTTTAGCAGGCCTTCTGTCTGAGACTAGGCTAGATGTTTGTGAGCGTTTGTTTCATTTGATTTGGTTTATTTTGTGTGCTGGGAACCCTCTCTTTTCGCCTCATTACAGCCTCTAATAATCCAGCTCAGTCAAAGAGCATCGCAGGGAAGAAAAACAACCTGAGTTTTATTGGATTAATTAGAATCATTCTGAAGACCACCTGCATTAGACTAAACAAGAGTAAAGAGAGATCAGCCTGGGACAGCCGATATGCTCGAAATGCTTTCAGAAACCAGGGTCTGCTTATGATTTAGCTATCTCTAATCTCAGGCCATGTGCTTTTTTCCATAAATGTATTGCATGCATGAATATTTCCAGCCATTAAATATGTAACATATGGCAAACATTCCCACCCTTCATAGCTTTGTCCCTACATCAGAGCCATTAATGGTTTGGTTGGCGGTATGATTGAATTTTGCCCAGTTAGTAAATAATGATTGATTTATTAATGACAATGACCTCGCTCATGGTAAATTAATGAGGTATTGCATAGTAATTAGTCAATGGATTCTGGTCGATAAATACCTAAAATAACAAAGGTACATGTAACTAATGGGCCTTCAGTCCATTACGTTCCTCTGTATTGATGCAGACAGATGTGTTTTCAGGAAAGGCTCCTCAAACTTGCCAACTGATTGCATGGGTGTTTAGAAATGAAGGCGATGTTTTCTGTGATTAAATCCCAAACCCATTTTCATCCAAAATGAACCCAGTTTAAGTGTAGCTAAATGTATCTTGCCACAGCAGCAACAAAAGCAACAACAAAACCCCAAGTACCCAAACACTTGTACAGCTTCCAAATAGTACACTGACCCTTCGACCACCCAAACAAAAGGAACTTGTCTGGATCATTTCCTATGCTTTATGTGAGGCATGCCATACTTGTTTCCTTTTCGGTTTTTCTTCCTCTCCCTGGGTCAGTTCAAGGCTGCATGGTGCTTGCAATCGTGTTTTATGGAGCCGTAGTTGCTCTCAGCCCTTTGATTTGCAGCCATATACATCAGGGGCAGGGCCACTTGAGAAGGAGCACAGACTCACCTGAATTTAGGAAGGAGACTTTCACGGCACTCCAGAAATTGTCCTTGGTGTGCCGTACATGAAAATGATTTTACTCTCATCAGTCTTAAGTGACACCATTTTTTTTACATATTTAATGCTTAGTCTGACTTATAGTCATGGGAGTGTCACTCTCACACGACTGTGAGACATGTTAGATAAGTGCAGATAAATAGCAAAACGGAAATATACACTTCACTTGTGATGTTGATACCTTCTAATTGAGCTGAGAGTTGCAAAGCAATTTGCAAAAAAAGTAAAGAGAAAAAAAAAGTCAGGAAATCAGGTTGCTTGCTACGTTGCTTGAAAGAGTGAATATTAACCACAAACTGTAAAGTAGAGTACCACTTGTCTGTGAGAATGCGCTAGAGGAAGTCTCAGTGGCTTTTAAAGACGCTCGATCACAGCTGAAGCATTAATTGGAGCATGCTGCTGTTACACTATGTCTGACAGGTAGCGCCGGGCCACCACCAAACACGACTCCTCGCCGTGCTCGCTCTTTGTACAGTGGGAAGGTCCAGTTCTACCTTAGTTAGCACGTGGGCTAGTAGGCCTCAGTGACCATGCTTTGTCAGTGATAGCCCTAGGAGGTGCAGCTCAGGCTATGCCAGTGGAAGAGATTCGTGTGGTGAGCTTGTTGCTAAGCTAGCTCTCAAGGTAAGTGGTTTTAAACATGTGATGCTTCTCATCAGAGAGCTCAGTGGTGCGTAGCTCAGCAGAAATGGTTGGCTGCTTTGACTTGTGATACAACAACGGCATTCACAGCAATGGCTTAAAAAGCTAATCTTCAGGATGAGAAGGTCATAACTGAAACAGCACTTAAAATCACAGAGGGGATTTGAGGGAAACATGACCATAGCACCTCATAGTCTACATAGAACTGTCCAGAAATAAATGAAATGAGTAAAACAGTGAAGCAGACAGAAATATTGCACACCAAAGGATTGCATTTTTACAAGTCTCACAGAAAACCTACATTGAGCCATTTTAATATATTCTGTCTATTACAAATGTGGCTAATTCATTATAATCAGTGAAAATTTAAACATGTCTGAAGTTCGCTGGTGAGAACACACATTGATTTCTTTCATTTCCATATTAGTTTTGGGTCCTTATCTGATGCTGCTCTAACCATGACAGCAGGGCTGCATTTTAAGTGCAAAAAGTATTTAGATTATACTTTTTTGTTTCTTTAAAGATAAGACTTGGCACAGGGTTTTCCTGATTAAACCGAGTAAAATATGTTTTTTAAAAGATAATTATTGCTTCCATAGAGTGATGGCGCGAGGAGAATATTACTACTGTCATTGTGCATTTTTACTTAGACCATGCATGGTGTGAATTTGTGTGTGTGTGTGTGTCTGTGTTTGTGTGTGTCTGTGTGTGTGTGTGTGTGTGTGTGTGTGCATGTATGTGTCTGTTTCACAGTTTGTCTGCGTCTGAGGGTGTGTGTGTCTCATCTTTAACCATATGAAATGTCCTTTTTAATCAGAAAAAAATGAAATGACTTGGGAGCAAGGGAAGCATATTAATGCACTTCATTTGCATACACTCGTCAGCGAGGCTACGTTCAAAAACAAACTGGATTCGTCAGTTCATTTCATATTGTTCCTTTGTCTATCTGCCTTTGTTATATGGTAAAGATAAAGCAGGAAATCAAATTGAAGAAAAAGGGCAAGCTGCTATCTCTCTCCAAATGAGCAACAGCTCATCAGTCCTTGCTTAAATCATAGATTTATTTTGCGAGAAGCACTTTCAAAAAGCCTCCCTCGGATACATGCAGATGCTGCAAAGCATTCTGGGTACCACCAAACTTCTTTTTTTTTCTTTGCAACTGAAATAAACAAATAAATAGCACTTGTTTCTCAAGTGATACCCACCAGAACTCATTCTTGAAATGACTGTGACTCTGACTGAATTGCTTTCAGATGCACATTGAAGCCTGTCCCATGTAAAGTGCACCCTAAATTAAATCATTTCAGTCTCTGTGGCACAGCTTTTTCCCCCTCTCTTTTTGATCACACGTTCAGGTTTTGACGCAGATCTAGATGTGTTCCCTACAGATTCAAAAGCTCACATACTCACATGTGCCTCCCTATAAGAAGTCACTACATCAGTAATCCACCATCAGGGGCACTGTTAAATCCCAGCAGAGTTGTTTTTTTTTGTTCGCCTTTTTTTTTGTTGTAAATGTGTGCGCTGAAGTTTGAGGACAAAAAAAAGCGACAGCATTCAATAGCTACCCACAATGTGTGCAGCAGCCACTGGAAGTGGCCACTGTGTTTTTATTCATGTCGGGGAGATAAGAGTCCACATGCAGCACAGCGTAGGAAGAGCAAATAGCTAAAGAACAGGCAGGCCTTATTAAAGTCCTTAAAGAGAGCGTGTCAGCAAATATGTGCTCCACTCCCACTGCCTACCACTCTCTCTCTCTATTGCTCTGTCTTTCTCTCTTTCTCTCAGAGGAATCTGTCTCTTTTTCTCTGTGAGTCTGTGTTGGTGTGTCTGTATGGTGATTTGTTGTGTGTGTGTGTGTGTGCTGGGTCTGTCATTTGTTTAGTGCAGTGGTCTGTAGGTTGGGGCGGGCTGGCTTTATTTGGTCAATACAAAAGCATTTCATTGATTTTACACACCAGATGTGCTGTCGTTTCTGTTATTATGGGTGTTCTGATCATGATCTATGTTTTTAATGAAATTATATCCTATTTCTTTTTAAGGGCCTGTGGCTTAATTAGTGTATTGGTCAGCTGTTATTCATAGTTCAGTCATTTGTGTCCATGTAGAGAGAGAGAGAAAGAGTGTGTGTGTGTGTGTGTGTGTGTGTGTGAGAGAGAGAGAGAGAGAGAGAAAGTGTGCATGTGTGAGAGTTTGTGTGTGTGTGTGTGTGTGTGTCTGTCTGTGTGTGTGTCTGTGAGAGAGAGAGTTGTTTCCCTGAGAGAGAAGTAGTCTTAACCATTGAGTCCTGGTCACTCTTCCCTTCAAACGAGCCTACCTAATGCTATTGCTTAGTGGCTTGTGTCTGAACGGATTTTTCTGATTATAATCATGTGTTATAGCACACTGCCACTGTTACTAGGCAGCATACTAATCAGCTTAATGAGATATTATACGATATTTTGTTGACCAAAGCAAAACTCACTTTATTGTTTCTGAAGCTTGACCCTGTTGGTCGCGAGGGGACACAGCACACAATTATCCTTCCTTAAGGCAGCGTACGGCATCTTAAATAACAAGTTCCGTGCCAGATGACAACAGGGTCTGCTTGGGTATTCATTTCAGCTTGGTGGTGCACTGGGCCATTCTGTAGTCATTTTAAATGACTGGAAAGCCTCTGATACATTGGGAACCCTTTCAATAACACCAACTGTTGTTTTCTCTGAGTCGGAAGCCATATGAGAGAGAGGGGGGAGAGAAAAAAGGAGGCAAGAGCAAAGTGATTCGCATCAAACGTAATGCAGCTCTTAATGGAAAATTACGCCAAGACAAGTGTCGCAGTGGAGAGATAAGAGCTTGTGTTTACTGGAGTAACCCCTTGGTTTTAAGTGCTATTGTTAATATCATAATTGTAGTATTGCGCCGGCTTCATGACAATGGCATTGCTCCGTTTCATTAAGGCGTGTAATTGGAGGAATTCTGATAGGATGGGCCCAAGTAGCTTAATTATGTTGCGCTTGCCATGTTTACTGGGTAATTATTGCAACCAAAATTATGTTACAGTTCGAGAGAAAGTTCTGAGAGTTACAACTCCCTCCCCCCCAAGTGTGAGAGTACATGTAGTACTTCATAAATCAAACGAAGACAAAGTACCTCTTTTTTCTTCACTCTCGTCGCTGCTCTGCTCTGTCATGCTCCCTCTAACTGTGTGTTCTCATCACATATGGATAGCTATTTAATAAATTAAACTTCTTATTATTTTGTAATCACACTTTTTTCTCTTTTCAAACCAAATGAATTAAATATAGTTTGATCCATTTAATACATTGTTTTCTGTGATAAAATTTGCCCCTTCACCCCCCCCCATATAACCAAAAGACTAAAAGCTCTATATTATGTGTATATTTCGGTTTTAATTATTTTCAGTTAATACTATGGAGAGGATGGACATTATTACTAAGTACCTGTTATTGTGTCTCCTTCTTGTCTCATAGGATGGAGGATTCTAGTTTGTGCCTTGGTGTGTCCTCAGCGATCTCGGATGCTGACACCCATCTCAGCAGTGCCGTGCTCAATGGCCGCTACCCCATCAGCCAGAAGCTCCACCAGCTAACCGCTCAGCTGGGCCATGCCTTCCCTGACCTGCCGAGCCGTCAGCAGATCCCCGAAGAGAAAGCTGCCACCCCACTGGACGAGAAGACCCACGCCGCCCTGGCCAGCCAGCCAATCAGCAGTCAGATGGCTCTGCTCGCCAATCAACTGAACCGAGACATGGAGACCGGGGCACTAGGTGCTCTGAATGGCCGCGTGGACCTGCAGCAGTTTCTCAATGGTCAGAACCTGGGCATCATGTCCAAGATGAACGACATTGAAGACGACGCCCGGAAGAATCGCAAGTACCCGTGCCCGCTCTGTGGGAAGCGCTTCCGCTTCAACAGCATCTTGTCCCTGCACATGCGCACCCACACTGGGGAGAAGCCCTTCAAGTGCCCCTACTGCGACCACCGGGCCGCCCAGAAAGGCAACCTGAAGATCCACCTGCGCACCCACAAGCTGGGGAACCTGGGCAAGGGCCGCGGACGCGTCCGCGAGGAGAACCGTCTGCTCCACGAGCTGGAGGAGCGAGCCATCCTGAGGGACAAGCAGATGAGGAGCAGCCACATGCAGCCCTCCCAGACCCTCCCCCACCAGCCCCACCTGGGCCCGCAGACCCACAACCAGCAGCAGCCCGGCTCTGCCTGCGGCCTCCTCACCCCCACCAGTCTTGGGGGCACACCGGACAGCTCCAATCAGCTCTCCTCCTCCCCGAAGCCGGCCGGCGCCAACCCAGCGGAGGACCAGGGCCTCAACCCACCCACGGGCTTCCGCTGCACCTTCTGCAAGGGCAAGTTCAAGAAGCGCGAGGAGCTGGACCGCCACATCCGCATCCTGCACAAGCCCTACAAGTGCACACTGTGCGAGTTCGCCGCCTCGCAGGAGGAGGACCTCATCTCGCACGTGGAGAAGGCCCACATCACCGCCGAGTCGGCCGCGGGCCAGGGCGACGGCAACGGAGGGAGCGAGAAGCCCGCCAACGAGTTCCGCTGCGAGGTGTGCGGCCAGGTCTTCAGCCAGGCCTGGTTCCTCAAGGGCCACATGCGCAAGCACAAGGACTCGTTCGAGCACTGCTGCCAGATCTGCGGCCGCCGCTTCAAGGAGCCCTGGTTCCTCAAGAACCACATGAAGGTCCACCTCAACAAGCTGGCCATCAAGAACAAGCCACCGGTAGGGGCGTCTGACCAGGATATGTCCTCTGTCAACACCATGAGCAGCCTGGCCCAAGAGGCCCATGCCAACCTCTACTCGCGCTACATCTCCTGTCTGCAGGGCGGCTTCCTCTCCCCAGACAAGCAGGGGCTGGCCGAGCAGCATCAGATGCTGGCCAAGGCCGGCATCGCCATGAAGGAGAAGGAGATGCTGGGCAAGCTGCTGGGTCCTGTGGCTGGCATGAGCCACGCCCTGGGGGAGAACGAGAAGCGCTCGCTCCTGGGCTGCCTCAACCTGGTGCCGCCGCTCAAGTCCAGCTGCATGGAGCGCCTGCAGGCCGCGGCCAAGGTGGCCGAGATGGACCCCCTCAACAGCTACCAGGCCTGGCAGATCATGGCCCGAGGCATGGCCATGGACCGCTCCTTCATGCCCAAGGACCAGCACCACGGCCACCATGGCCAGGACGAGGAGATGGCCAACGCGGCGGGCATGATGAACTTCAACAAAGAGAAGCACGAGTACCCCCCTATAAGCTCTGCCGACAGCCTCAAGCAGAAGCAGCATGCCGAGGTCATGCACGGGATCAAGACCAGCGTTGCTGGAAGCATGATGCCCCTGAAGGAAGAGGGAGGAGGTTTTGATGGACACCGAGAGTTCATGTCCCACCATGGCGGCCTGGGTCTGGGCCAAGGCCTTGACTTTGGCCTGGGCAGCCTGAAGGAGAAGCCCTCCGAGTGCCCTGACTGTGGTCGGGTCTTTAGGACCTACCATCAGATGGTGGTCCACTCCAGAGTGCACAAGGAGCGCCGCAACGTCGAGGAGAGCCTCCAGCACAGCAACACCAACCTGGACGAGCGGCGCGGCTCAGCCAGCGACCCCGAGTCCCAGTCCATCAGCAGGTCGACCACCCCAGGCTCCTCCAACGTGACCGAGGAGAGCGGAGCCGGAGGAGGACACTCCCAGACCGGGAGCGTGCAGGACGACAGCCCCCACCCTTCCTCTCCATCTTCAGGTAGAATATTTAAGCTCTTCAGACCAACACAGTGTCACAATGCGCATCACAAAGAACATCTACAGAAAAAGAAAACAAAAAACAAATCAGATGTTTGGACTAGCCTCAGACTTGCCACTGTATAAATTCCCATTGACTCTAACAACACAACAATATCCTGTCCTGTCTTATTTTCATCATTTCAATAAAATGCATAGTATGCGTTGCTAATCTCCCAGCACTAAAGGCCCATTTAGGGCAGAGGGAGCCTCCTGTCTCTGGGCCTCCTCCTTAGCCTGCAGTAGGCTCCTTGTGCCTGGGTGCCTCTCTGCTGTGGGCCTGCTCACCTGCAGTCTTTAAGAGAGGCCCTTCTCTCCTCTCAGTGTGGGGCCACTGACCCGGATGTGAGCTACTTAATGCCATAGTTCACCCAGTGACAGACCTCTTACACAATGCCTCGCCCCTGGGAGGGGGGAAGGTTGTAAGGCTGGAGATGACTAGACGGTCTTGAGGCTGTGTGTATGTGTGTGGGTGTGTGTGTGTGTGTGTGTGTGTGTGTGTGTGTGTGTGTGCGCGTGCGCGCCTTGAGTGATGTGGGGAGGGGAGCTGATCAAATCTGCCCGTTCAAAGCAGGCAAAAAGACCAAAAAAGCCACTACAAATCCGAGCTGCACATTCCAGGCATAACTCAGATACTTAACGCCTCTGTTCAAATACCCATCAAACACCCTCAATCAGACTGGCCCGGCGGCCCCAGCTTTCTCCTCTGTGTTTTCACTGCAGACAAGAGGCTTAGGCACATACACACAGACGTACACACACACACACACTTATATAGACCCTTATAACCACACAGAGACACAAGTATGGAGACAGTGTGCGCCAATGATGTCCCCCTATAAATTTGTAACCCTTGGACACAAAACAATACACATAGTACATAGCGAGCGGAACAGAGAACAGTACAAGTGGTTCACTGACTGGGAGATATCCCTAAGGAGCAGCAGCATGGACAGCGCACATTACAAGTGATTAAAACATCTCCTTTACTGAAAAGGAGACAGTGAACCCACCCTCGCAGAGGAACTTAACGCTGGCAAGATAGAGTGTATGTTTAGTGGGATTAAGAGAGGCTGTTGCCAACGATTAGAGAAGTTTTAAAGGTAACTTTCCCATTCCTCGGGGTGCAGCACTTCAGCTAAGCAGTCTGCCCGTTAATTAGGTCACGACTATGTGATAATCAGTTGGTTTAAGCTAAACAAGACACTAATTAAAGATATACATATAAAGCAGGTCAAAAAAATGTGAACTTCATTTGCGGAGTAAAATGTGCTTTTAAGTCATGAGGAAAAAAAGAAGGGAGAGTGGCTTAGCTCGAAGGCTCTGAGCAACTTAATTTCTACAGTACAGAAGAAATTGTTTATTTATTCGGAGTCCTTATCATCCCCATGTAGAGAGATGGGTTTGAACATGGAATGGGCTATGTTTATTTTAATCTAAGAAATAATAACAGACAACCCCCCACCCCAATTAGGAATTAATGAAAACGAGAAGGAGATAAAACCTATTTTCTTTACTGAGACTATTAAACCTAAACACATCTCAACAGGATGGGAGGGGGTTATGTTACGGAAGTAATTATCTTCTGAATTTTAATGCAGAAAGTTTTATTTCTTTTTATTCTCTTTCTCAAGTACTTTGAATTTGTGAGATTCAGCTCGTGGCACTTGTGAAACCTAGCTGAAATTTACATATGATGGAAGAAAACATTCCAGTTTTGAGGAGCAACATTGTGGAGTTTGCTAAATACTGCACAATATACTATAATTAATCAGACAACAATTATATAATAAAATAGAATGTATTTATTTAATGTAATATAATATATTCAAATATACAGTGTATTTCTGTACAAGACATAAACTGTATGTATATTTGAAAGTAATATTCTGAATTATGAGATCCAATAACAACTATGAAATATGGATTATTTCATATTTCAGTGTTGCTCCACATACATTTAGCAAACTCCACCACACATACTGCACATATGCGTCTACAGAAAGAAAGCCTGAGGGCTCTCTGTTGTTCTGTCTGGGCATGGCGATAGAGGGTGATCACAACCCAAAATCTGAAATCCCCTAGTCAGCCAGCAGGTTGAGGCGGGATGTCTCGCGCAGGGAAGGTGTGTGTGTGTGTGTGTGTATGTGCGTCAGTCAGGCATATTGCCAGTTCCCTCCCGCCTCCCTAAGCATGTCTTAAGGTTGACCTTGAGGGCTCTCTCTCCTCTCGCTGCAGGCAGCTGGGTGCAGGGGGGCAGGGACAGACTGGCAGAGTCACAGGTACACCCTCGCAGCTCTGCACGCGCTCAGGATGCACACACACACACACCCACACACCCACACACACACACACACACAGACACACACACACAGACACACACACACAGACACACACAGACACACACACACACACACACACACACACACAGACACACACACACAGACACACACACACAGACACACACAGACACACACACACACACACACACACACGTAACCGCGCCGGCAGCTCCTTAGAGGAAGTCAAGCACAGTATCACTTCCAGTCACACCGCACACTAAACGCTACAGGTGAAACTCATGAGAGGAGAGGGGGCAGTAAACACCGGCCTGCAGCTCTATCACAACCAGGAGAAAACACCGGGGTCAACGTCCTTGTTTTGTACTTTGGTGTTAGCTTCATTAGCGGCGTAAAATCGTTTTTTTCATTTGTAATGGGCTGCGAGATCAGTGTTGGGGGCTAAGAGAAAGTTTTAATTAGACACGAGACGTGTGAGAAAGCATGCATTCAACCCATGTGGAGCTAGGTGTCATATATTATTGTGTGTGGGTGTCTGTTTGTGTGGGTGTTGGTGTGCTCCTGCCTGCGTGTGTGTGTGTGTGTGTGTGTGTGTGTGTGTGTGTGTGTGTGTGTGTGTGAGAGAAACAGCTCTAAGGGAACAGGATGTGGCTGGTTATACCTCTTTGTTTCTTTTATAATTTCCGCCAGCCCTTTAGCCCCAGACAGAAATGATTCTCTTTATTGTTCCTATTTTTTTATTTTTTATTTTTTTTTTATGTCTGAAAAGAATTCACCCCCCCCCCCCCCCCCATCCCTCTCCTCCCACCTCTTTTCCCTCCACAGCCACAGTCAAGCACTCCGCCACCTACCCGCTGCAATTTTGAGTTAAACTTGAATTACAGTAATCAACAATAACATCTCAACTGTGAAAGAAGGTCGACACAATCGCTTTTGTCTTTGACACTGCACTTGTTTAAAGACAAGGGAGGGAAGAGAGGGCTGCCTCAGAAACGTCCTTTAAAGACCTTTCTCTTCCCTCCCTCAATAATAAACCTTAAATATGCTGCTCAAGCACTAGAATTTCCTGCCCCTTTACCTCTCCCCTATATTCCTCTTTATTACATTTTCCCCATCTAGTCGTTTTTTATGGCTATAACAAGATTGGTTTGACTGGGGGAGGAATCCATTGTTCTTCTAGTTTTTCCACTTCGGACTGAGCTCTATAAACACAGGGGTCCACGTCTGATAATGTTTCTGAATAGATTATGGCTAGCCTTTGAGTGACAGACAAGACAGAAGAGTAAAAAAAGAGAGTGAGAAAGTGACAGAAAGAGCAAGACAGAGAGAGACTTATAGATGTGGCTCAGTGTTGAAGACTGGTAGCGCTACAGGCCCTATTGAAGCGTGCTACAAAGCAGGGTAAAGAGGAGGTAATGGCGGTAGACATCATGTGCATATCTACAGGAAAGGGAAGAAAGGAAGACAGATGTGAAGAGCAGTCACATCAGCCCGTCAGTCACATCGGCACAGAGGGGAGCGAGCAGTAAGGCTGCACCTCCACTCATGCCTGTGTCTGTCTATGGACAAGCAGACTACAAATAGCCCTGCAACATTTAACCACAAATGGCTGAGGTGACAAAAGTAGCGACTTAAGGTTCTCTTAATGCGGTTAGGTTACCAACACATAATCTTACAATAGATCACCTCTGTGCAGCCTTTACTGAGGCAGTGCTGTTGTACTTACCTAAAGGCGCATCCACACGTGCACAAACAGATATGCACCGCATGTGCACACATATGCAGACACATACACAGACAGACAGACAGACACACACACACACACACAAACACACATGCACAGAACAGACAGA